>NC_034414.1:39991994-40129694 GCF_002078875.1 Numida meleagris
CCGCGGCCGCCGCCAGGCTCCCCGCGTCCGGCGAAGCGGCGGCGGCGGCGACGCGGGAGGAGGAGCAGGAGGAGGAGGGCGACGAGGACCTGCGCGACGGCGGCGTGCCCTTCTTCGTCAACCGCGGCGGGCTGCCGGTGGACGAGCCCACCTGGGAGCGGATGTGGCGGCATGTGGCCAGGATCCACCCCGACGGGGAGCGGGTGGCGGAGCGCATCCGCGGCGCCGCCGATCTGCCCAAGGTGAGGGGTCTCGATGGGGCCGGGCCGTAGGGGCGCGCGAAGGGAAGAGGCGAAATGCGGGAGCAGCGGCGCGGGCCCGGCCTTGCGGATCGGCAGCGGGGCCCGAGGGTCTCTGCCACCACCACCACCACGGTGCCGGGTGCCGATGAATCGCCCTCCTAACGCGGGGCCGTGCTGGAAAATAAACGGCCTTCCTGTGCGCGTCGTATGGGAGGGAGATGGGCCACCATAAAGTGGGAGAAGGGATGGACGATGGAAGGATGAGGAGTTGGACTGGGGAGTCCCAGCACTTGAGGCAGGAGGGTGAGCGGGACAGAGGGAGGTGAGGCTTTGCATCAGAAGTTAGATTTGGGCACAGTTTGCATCAGGAATTCTTGCACAGAACCATATCTGATGGAAAAGGGACCCTTGATGCCCAAGTATTGTAAGAGGAGTTAGCAAACATGCACGGAGCTTTTTGCTGGTGTAGAGTCAGGTGTCGTTTCCAAGCGTATTCCTGGCCTAGCTGCAGAGAACTCAATAAAAAGAGGAAGCGATGGTCATTTTGTGTAGCTTTGGGCCCTGCCGAGTCGTTTACGCATGAATCCTTGTGGTTGTTGCTATCTGCTTGCACCTCAGCTGGAGAAAAATTTCCACTTTCCATTGGTGTTTTGTGAACAAAAGGCACTGCGAATACTTGGTGTGTTGCTCCACTGGCCAGCGAGGGGAGTGTTCCCATCATGCTAACACAGGAAACTGAAATACAGAAAGATGAAGCATTTTCTGCGTGTGCTTTTTTAGCAAATACTTCATTCCTTGAGAAGGAAATCTGAAGTATGCACAACCACACAGTTACATGGTGTGTATACAGGCAACCTGTACTGCTGACCACAGGGAGCTCTGGTGATGCGTGTGATCGAAGTTCCTTTTTGCAGTGAGGAGTTACATGGCAGCAACCAGACCAAATCCTGAATCCTGATTCCAGGCCCTATTCTAACCCCACGAGACTTTTCCTTTCCCTTTCAGATTTCCTCAGACTTTGTCCTGAGCCTGGGTGAAAGCTGAAAATGTGTTTCTGATTGGTCAGAACATGCAGTGCTTAATTTCCTGACCAGAAGGAATGATTTGGTGAGGGAAATGGAAGAAAGCTCACAAACAGGAGTGTGGTGTATGAGGGGAGGGGAATACTGTACTCAGTCTCTGCACTGGGTCACGATGTGAAGTACTTCTGCTTTTGTTCTCACTTGGCGGTCTTCTACAGTTTTAGTGCTACAGGGTCACAGTCAGGGGACACAAGCAGGATGTGCTCCTCTGGAATTACTGATGAAAGTGGTCTATCCATTTTTTGTTGTTGTTTGGTGTCTGCTAGCACCCCTGGGAACCAGATCTATAAACTCTGCTCAGCGCTGTACAATCTGAAATGCTATGCCCAAGCTCACTGGGGCCTACAGACAAGATGCAGGGATGCAGGAAGCAGCTAGGATGAATGGACTCTGCTTCCCTAGCTCTTCCTCCCCTCTGGGGGTGTGTTTTCATCTTTGAGGTTTGCTTGAGATGCATCTCTGTGTCATTAAGTTTCTTTGCATGGCTGACGCAACAGATGAGAGGGCAATGAGGAGGGCAAGCTCCTCTGAAAGGCCAGATACTCTTCGTGTGCTGGAAGGCAGTCACACCTTTTTAAGTGTTGGGAGTCAGACAGTGATTCGCTTGCTCCCAAATTTTTGCCTGTACTGGAGGAAGTAACTCTTGAAAGAGTTGTCCATAAACTAAACATAATACCATAAAATGATGATTGTGTAAGGCTGTGGCCAGACATTGTGGAAATGTTCACAGATCAGCTGCTGAGGCTGTGTCTTTTGCTGTGGTGCTGTGTTCACAGGTCTCCCCTGGGGCCGAAGGTTTCCTTCTGATAGGTTTGGAGTGTCCACCAAGCAAGGCTGGCAGGATGCAGTTTGTTGGCTGTGCATGCAAAGGTTGAGTGTGCTACCGTCTCATAAGTTGTTCCCTTTCTAGCTGTACGGTGTGGCATTGCTTTGCTTGAAGCTTCACAATGGAGATACAAAATGATGTGCCCTTGCCTCCTTAAGAAAGGCTGGATTTTAAATGCAGTAGTTATGAGGGCAAAGATGGGAAGTATTGCATCTGATGAGTTTGTACGGATAGAGAGGAAGAAAATCCAATTTCTTTAGTCAGGCTAATGACTGGGATTGATATTGCTCCCGTATGGCTTACAAAAGGGAAATTAGGGAGGAGCTCAGATAAATAAAAGCACTGTAAGAGAAGCTGTTGCTCAACTAGGCTGGCCAAAAACATTCCCTTGTGACACAGATAAGGCTGGAGCTTTTTGCCTCTCTCCCATCCTTCTTGTCTCGTGCACATTATAGCCCACTTAGTATATAAAAATCTGTTGTTCTCTGGATCTTCTTTCTGAAGTCAGGCCCAGTCCTATGCATATAGCCAGCCTGTCAGCATGCAGGAATCCAAGGGTGGGGTGATGCAGCCCCTCCACACAAGTGATGAGGGACGAAGGATGTGTTCATTCTGCTAAGCCTGGCAGAGGTATGTGCTCTTGGAAATTGGGCTCTCTTCCTAGCTCTCTCTCCAGCTTTCAGCGCAACTATAGGGAGAGCAAAATAGATCTGATTTTCTCTTGTTTCTCTTGCAAATTAATTCCTCTTTGCATTCTGGAGGACTGTTAAGACTGCCTAATATTTATAGGCCTTCAGAGATATACAGTGGATAGTGCCAGGTAATAACAAAGCGTTAGGGTCTCCCATCCTGTCAGAGTGGGATTGATGGATGGGGACCTTTCTTCTCTCCTCCTCTCTTGCCCCAGTAGAATGCTGTAGATGCATAAGAAACTGTAGCCCAGTCTGGGCTGGAGGCCCAGATCTGAGAGAAAGTGAGCACACTGTACTTTCATCAGTTTAATTACTTGAGGTGCATGCAGCTCTCTGTGTTAACTAGTCTCCTGCTGAACTGGTTGTCATTACACGGTGTCAGTGTTTAAGTCCTTTGAGGAAAGAAGTATCCTTAATCTGTGCTGTCAACATGCACTTAATCAGTGTGCCTCCATTCCAAAAGCATGAAAGTCCCCAAGCTGAAGAAATTAAAGTGAAATAGTCATACTGTCTGCTTGTTACCTCTCTGGCTGTTTCTGCCTGGAAGTGATATCCTATGACTCAGTTGTCAGCTCCCAGCATCCAAACTGACTCAGCTCGCGTGGTTCCAGAGATGGCTCCATCCCTGTGCTACTCTCTGGAGCCTTCCCTGCTCCTGCTGTGGCTTAACAAACCCAGTTCCACATCTGCTCCTGCTGTGTGTTTCCTGCAAGTGCCTTTGCTTGCTCCAAGCAAGGTACGGAAACAAGGCATGGGAAATAGTAAAGCGGCACCTCCAAGAGATGCTAGGAAAATGGGTACCAGTGGCCAAATGGTACTATTTTCTTACCTCAAGAAAAAAAGAAAGATCAACACACGAATGAGAGAAATGGGTAGAGACTGAATTTAGCCCAGTGTTTGCTTGCTGAAGGTAGTTGTAGATAGACTGAAAAAAACATAGTTTCCAGGGGCAGGGACAGTCCCTGTCTGCTGTACCATATTGGCACAAGCAGCATGTGGCCATGTGGCAAACCAGGTCAGGAACCTGATCTGACTGAGAACTAGCCATGTTCGCTGGCTCAGCTTTCAGCTGGTGCAGGTGCCTCGCCTGTTTCACTGGTCACTTCTGCCAGCCCAAGGCAGAAGAAGGAGGCATGGAAATGAGTGACTGCAGATACACATGCAGAGGAAGATGAATGGCTCAGCAGTGCCGCTAGCTACAAATCTGCAGCCAACAGAGGCAGTTGGTGTGCAGCAGAGTGGAAGGCCCCAAGGGAAGATCTGGTTCTGACTCATGCTTTTTTAGGTGGGGGATAGCCCATGTCTGGGGGAATTCTGAGCAGGAACTGAAATGCTAAAAACCGAACTGCTGTGAAAAGCTACAGTCTGGTATCAGATGGGTTTGTGAAAGGCATGAGCTATCCTTCAGAGGGAAGATGCTGAATTGTTTCTGCAAGCCTGTCAGTCACACCAAATTTGTGTCTTCTCCGTTATATTTGTTGAATGAATGTGTCGTCGGGGCTGTCTGCCATCCTGGCTAGCCCGTCCACTGTAGCTGAGCAGACAGGACCTTTTCCTTCCTTACACACATTTTCTCAGCTGCTGACAAAGCTGCAGTTAGCCCCTGTGGAGAAAATGGAGAGGAAAATTGGACTGGACCCATGAGGCTGAGGCCTTAGAATGGGACAGCAGTCTGAATGGTGAACTTTTGGAAGTCATTCTCTGACTACGTAATTCAAAACAACAAACACAGGAGGTAGGGAGTCATTATGCTGTCCAGCCTGTGTCCTAGTCAGTGCCAGCTCCTCTGAGATTCCAGGAGGCAGTCAGGGTTGTAAGCCATTGCTCCAGTGGCTTTGGGGGAATTTATTCTCAACTTTTGCCTCTCTCTCTTCCTTTTTTGTTTTGTGCCTTCCAGTTTGCCTATTCAAATGGGCCCGGGCTCCCTTGTGTGATAGCATTCCTGCCTTACATGTTGCCTTGTTAGTTAATTTTATGTAATTCTTCACCAGAAGGTATACTTCCTAAGAGCAGGACCCTTTCCAGCATTTTCTCTTGCAGCTCTGTGGTGTTGCTTCTCTGAATCTGTTACCAGTGAATCTGTTTCCAGTATGGGAATAGAAAAATGTACCTGGCATAGTCACTTCAGGCAGCAAAAGGGTTGGTTTTAGAGGAACGTGCTTCATGTAGCTACGTGCCACTGAATTCAGAAGAAGCTGGAGAGGTTTAGAAGTGGTGATTTATGTTCTGCTCCCTGTTTCAGATTCCCATACCAAGTGTGCCTGCGTTCCAGCCATCCACCCCCATCCCTGAGCGCCTGGAAGCTGTACAGCGCTATATCAGGGAGCTTCAGTATCCTTTACTGTTACCTTAGTCACTGATGTGATTACCTAGGAAGAGGAAGCAAACATATTTTCCTTCCCTGTGAAAGAGAGAAAAGCTCATTCTGATTTAGCTGGAGAAGAACTGAAATTTGTTTCCCGAAAACAGGAAACTGGGCTTTGGGTGATGGTTTGTTTTGCTGCTTTGTTTCTTTTCTGCCCAAGTTACTATCTGATCTTGTTCACTCCATGGCATGTTTTCAGGGGCCCTTCCCCACCACCCACATTAATCAGCCCACTGGCTTTACAGTGATATTTCTTTTAAAATGTATATATATAAGACCCTGAGAGCAGGGTCTCAGATGGACTACAGTGCGCTGCTTTACTGGATGGGCTGTGGTGGAGGGAAAACCGCCTCTCATGTCATCCTGCTTGAGCACTCACTTCTGTGGCTGTCTTAAAGGATAGTCAGCCACTCTGCTCTTGTGCATCTGGTATCCTGCCCCTTTCTGTTCAGAGCTTCTCCATCTGTGCTATGCTGGATAGCAGGTATGTGCCATGTAAGCGTAGTCTAACCTCAGTGGTGAGACACAGTGCCAGACCTGACTTCAGCCATTGCAAAAGGTAGAAAGGCAGTCCTTTTGGCACCTCTCACCCATTAAGGAGTTTCCGTCTCAGACTGGGTCCCTGTCAGACTATGAATAAAGTACCATTAACATTTCAAGGCTCTTTGCAGACTGGAGCAGACATATCTATCAAACATTTTGTGCCCTTATAATTGAAAAAATGAGCAGAGCTTGGTTTGTCAGCATAGACCTTTGGGAAATGGAGTGGAAACCTGTATGTGGTGAGGAGGAAGAGAAGAACTGACAAGAAAGAAGGAGAGTGGAGCTAAGGAGGAACTATGAATGGGAAAAATGTGGGATAGGGAAGAACTACAAATGGAAAAAAATGTGGTATAAGGAGATGGGAATTTGGTGCTGTATTTGTGAGATCCTGAATTTGCTGTGAGAATAGTATTGTGAGAGTTCTTCGCGCAGGTTTTCTTCAAAACTCTTCAAGCTGCCAAGCCCTTAACCTCTGGCTTCTAGGTACAATCACACTGGGACACAATTCTTTGAGATTAAGAAGAGCAGACCTCTGACTGGGTAAGTGCCAGCAGCCTCTACCACACTTAATCCTTGCTTTAAAATGTTGGGGCCTTGCTATACCCACTGTTTGTTCACTAAGCCTCTGGCCAAGGCCTAGACGACAGTCACCATTTTCAGTACTGAAGCTCCACCCTTCCTTAGTTGACTTTATTGTGTATTGCCTGAGGTATGGCTGAGCAGAGCTGTGTCTGGCCTTTCTCAAGGACAACGGTAAGTTTTGTTGTCATGAATCAGTAGATCAAGTAAAATGACAGATTTATATTTCAGAGAAGTGCAGATTCTTCCTGTTTCTAATTGCAATATATGAACTTGTGATGGATTCTGAAGCTAGGTCCTGCCCTAAACAAGCCTTGTAAAAGCCAAGCATCTTTATAAGGCTAACTTTATAGTACCTGTGAGTGCCTTTGCAGTATGTAGGCTTGCTAAACCTTTGGTGTCTCATCCTCTGAAGGAGGAGGATTCTCCCAACTGCAAACCTTGGAGAAGAACTGTGCCTGATAAGCTCCTGTAGATAAGCACCTGATGTTCATTGGTTCTCTTGGCTAGCATACTAAGACTCTCTTAAGACTGGCTTCTTACTATCTGTCTAGTCCATAGGCTTATGGGAACTTGTCTTTTTCTGTAGTCAGTGCAATGTCTTCTTTATGGTATTTACTGAATGTGGAACAATATTGTTTCATGCCATAGAAGAGGCCTTTGCTGTCCTTGAGCCTTATGAGGCAAACACTGCTGGCCCCTGGTCCATTGAGATTTCTGCTTCTGGTCATGTCAGTGTCCATCCAGAACTCACTGAGCCCTGTGCTGTGGTCTCCTTGGGAACAAGACATTGGGCTAGTAGGCAGCATTATTACAACTCACTGTAGGAGCTCCTCATAAGCAGTGACAATATGTGGTGGACAGCAGGTTTGGATTTAGCATCTTCCTAAAAATACGTTCTTCTGTTCCCTATCCTTAATGGGCCTTTGTCTCTCCCGGAAACCCATGTTGCATATATACTGCAAAAGGGCTGGACTTGCCATAATTGCAGTGTGCAAGCCCTCTAACTCTCCTCATCTTTCCCTTGTCCCGCTCCACAGGCTGATGGATCTGGCCAAAGAAATGACCAAAGAGGCCCTGCCAATCAAATGCCTGGAAGCTGTGATCCTGGGAATGTATCCTTTCTTCCCAGAAATGTGCATGCCTGACCCTCCTTGCATTTTCCCCTCTGATGCTTTGAGACTGCTGATAGTACTGTCACCAAGCTCCACATCCCTGTTTTTCCTCTCCAGTTCTCCTCAAAATCCTTACCAATAAAATCCAAATCCAAACAATCTTCTAAAGTAGTAGAACTAGTTCTTCAGAGTTGGGGTGCTGCTCTGGATAACTTTGGAAGCAATTAAAAGAGAAAGGAAGGATCTAAGGAACATATAAAAGTGGCAAAAATATTAGCTAGGGTTAGGTGAGGAGGTCCTTTGCGGATAACATCGTTCCCTTACTGCAATGTTGCCTGCATGTGTTCTATGCTAAGATAAATTGGGGATCCTCCCCAGCATCTAATTATTGCGTATGTCACTTCAGTATGATATTTAGCACTGCTTGTCAAGTTAGGCAATGCCTTTAATTCTAGGCTTGTGCCTTCTTCAAGAGCCTGTTTTTCCCAGCTATCTCCCAGGCATAGTCTATGCATAGTCTACATCTACAGATTGGGCTATAGATTACTGATGCAAATTGACAAAACCACCTGGAGGGGCAGAGATGGCAAGTGAGTGGTTCAGAAGGGTGGTCTGAGTACTGAAGGATCCTCAGTTTCCATGTGAAATAATAGATACTAAAACAGATTAAAACAAGCTAATGAATAACGCTATAGCATTGCAGCTTGATAACTATGCAATACAGTACACTAAATGTGTTGGTGTTGCAACTTCTGCATCACAAAATTGCCTGGAAATCAGCTCCCCTTTGTTGACTGACTGGGTGAAAAGGCCAAGTCTGGTTTCCTCATCGAAGTAGGGCAGCTTGCAATGAGCTAGCCTGTTGGTCTGGAGAGCAATCCCCATCAGTGTGATACCTGAATGAGTAAGGGTGCTGAGCAGGTTGGGAGGGTTTGAAGCAAGAGGGAACCAACTCACCAAGCAACTGGCATCACTGGTTGTTTCCTGAACAGTGGCTGCTGTTAGTTACCTCACCAACAACATGACCACGCTGGACCGTTTCCCCATCAGCTTCAAAACCCACTTCTCAGGGAACTACTTCCGACACATCGTGCTGGGGGTGAACTTTGGAGGCCGCTATGGGGCACTGGGCATCAGCCGACGTGAAGAGCTCATGTACAAAGCACCCGTCTTCCGCACACTGAGTGAACTCATCTTTGACTTCGAGGAGGCGTATCGCCGGTGCTGGCACACGCTCAAAAAGGTGAAGCTAGGGCACTGTGTGTCCCACGACCCACACAGTGTGGAGCAGATTGAGTGGAAGCATTCCATCCTGGATCTAGACAAGCTAAGCCGGGAAGACTTCCGCAAAGAGCTTGAGAGACATGCCCGTGACATGAGGCTCAAGGTGAGCAGACAGGATGGAATAGTAGCAGTTTGAAGCATCCACTGTCTTGCCTGGCCTATGGCATGCTGGGGGAATAAAGTGGCAAGAGGATCTCTTAGAACGGTGATGGAGTGGAGTGTGAATTGGTGGCTGCTCTGCTTTGTGCTTAGGTTGGTCCCCTAATGGACACGTAGGCGTCACTGCAGTTGTGATTACCTTGGACTGTATACACTCCTTAAAGCTGTAGCTGTGATTGTAGCTTGTTTTCTGGCTTTTGTATTTTTGGTTTGCTTATCTTGCCTTTTTGTCTCTTATTCCCATTTAATTAGTAGTTCTTCAGCTTTGTGTTTTCTGGTTACTATTAGTGTTGTTTTCTGCTCATGTTACTCTGTTTTTTTTTTGTTTGTTTCGGCAGATTGGCAAAGGAACAGGACCACCATCTCCCACCAAGGACAGAAAGAAAGATGTTTCCTCCCCACAAAGAGGTCAGGCCAGTCCTCATCGCCGCAACAGCCGTGGGGACCGACGGTGAGTGGGGCTGCTGGCCAGAAGGCCTATCTAGTGCATCTCTGGTTTGTTTGTTTGTTTTGACAGACTCTCCCTTGCTCTTTTTTTTTTTTTTTTTTGATCCATCTGATTTCTTACTGGGGCTTTCAGTAGCAGAGGAGAGTTCTCAAACCTTGCATTAGCATTCTTCCCTAGCCTGTACCACTGTGAGTTTGTCACTGCGTGGGTGGCAGTTGTGTGGGTTTTTTTGGTGTTTAGGTGGGGAGGAGGGAGGCTGCTTAAATAGCCAGTGATCCTGGTACCTGGTATTTGCCTAGGAGTCTCAGTTTTGGTATCTCACAAACCTATGCCCCAAAGAGATTCCACTCACGGGTCAGTGGGACTGTTTTCCTCAAAGTGATCTGGGGTACCAGTGTGGACTTCTATTCTTCCTAATGTGTGTTCTCTTTCTGTGGAGATTGCTGGGAGAGTTGGTGAAGGTTATGAAAAAATTCTGCCTTCAGCTGCATAGGTTAACTGTGAAGCTTTCCTGTATGCTTCTCCTGTGCTACCATCTATGTGCAGGCTCTCTTGACAGTAAAAACAGTTCCTGAATAGTTCTTACCCTTTCCGCTCACAGGCCGTCTGGTGAGAAGAAGCCTGCTGATTCCAAAGCCATGCCAGATCTCAATGGGTACCAAATCCGGGTGTGAAGAGGCTTGTACGCCTGGCTCCACAGACTTCTTGCTGGCCACAGCTGGGACCTGGATCCATCTGCTGCAATTCTGACAAAGGGGACAGGGGAGCAGGAATGGAACAGTGCTGATCTTACCAGGTGCTTTCTAGTGGGCCAGTCCCAGAACTGGATCCCATGGGTCCCAAAGGGTTCACCTGCCTGTTTCTGGAAGAGATGTCCACCTTAATTCACCGAAATAAGTATTTTTTTAAAAAGAAATAAAAAGATCAGTACATCCGTGGGAGTGTGCTGCAGGGACAATAGGAAGCGGGTGGGATCAGTGGACTTGTTACCAATTTTTTGATTTGACAGCACATAAGATTAAGCATCTCGTCAACAGTACTTCTTCCCTATCTGCACAGAAGTCTTGAGCCCATGCAAGGCAGAAGGAGGAGTGATGCTGGAAAGGGATGACCGACCCCCACATCTTGTGCAAAACCTCCTGGCTTTTTCATTCTGAAAGCTTTGTTTAGCAATGCTCTTATAAGAGGGCAGAATTTTCTCAGCCCAATTTATTATTGATCTTGTAAGGGCCTCATCTTCATCTGGGGAAATTGTATCTTATATGTTTAATCCTATTTCAGTACCTTTCATTGACTCTGAGGGAGCAGACAGTCAGATAATAATCTTCAGCCACTGTGATGCTGAGGAGCTGCTGCAGCATGTCCTTTTTGTGGTGAAGTGGGTCAGGATATGCCCATGCCATTGCCATGTGAAAGCAGGCACAGAGACATCTGTCATCGCAGCAGTGGAGGCTGGGACTGGCTGGCAGCCTGAACTTTAAGTTCTCTCTTTATCAGTCTTCTATTAACTTGTAGTGACGTGCTAAAGTGAAAGCTTATGGAAGGCATTTCAGTAACTGAAGTGTAAGTTTTAAGAGTAAATACCTTAAAAAGAATTTAATGATCTGAACAGGTTTTACAAGCATTTTTCCTTTCCACAAGGATCTTGTTTCTCCCTCACTGATGTTAGTGCTTGTTACAGTCACCTGTTGTTGGGAAGCCCCGCTCAATGAGATTGTAGCTGCTTTCCTACCAGTTCAGCATAGAGCTTCCTGAAAGTTGTTCCCAATCCCAGTTCCAGAGCTGTGCTTGTGTTCTGGCTTCTTGGAGAGCTGCAGTATTGAACAGCACCACTTAAGCAAGCCTTCCCCAAAGGATCAGGCTGGACCTCTGCCTGGTAATAGCTTTGACTGGAGTGTTTTACTACTGATTAAGCTGTGCAATGCTTGTCAGAAATCTGGAGTGTTGTCACGTCTCTCTTTGAGGCCTAAGACATGGAAACTGAAGTTGCTAGAAATCAGAACAGTGTGGCCTTGAAGTGATCTGGATACACTGATCTGGGGATGCAAAATTTAAGCTTGAGAGTTGTAGTGTCCTGGAAAGAAACTGAGACCCGTCGTACAACAAAACTGACAAGGAGCTGAACTTTCTGAAGTACTAAGTATATAATTTTCTTAGAACTGGGCTTATGCTTTCCTGTGGACTCATCAGAAACATGATGGAGCTCAGCTCCATCAGGATTTTTTTTGCAGGATAGTTGTGCTACACTCATAAGCAGGGCTATTTTGGTGGCAGAGAATGGGCTCTTATCCCCAAACAAATCAGCTCTTCTGCCAAGTTAAAGCAGTGTTAATCCTCAAAGAACCGCCCACAAGCGATTTAACTCAGGCCTTACAGGTTCCTAATTGTACATCCTTAACTGTGATGTAACTTGCCAGGCGCTATATCCATACCATGCAGTCTGTCTTTCTGAGCTGTCTTAGTTGTCTGTACTTTCCTGCTATGCTGCATCACCAGGAGGACAGTACATAGGGTGGTGGCATAACCTGCTACTGATTCAAAATAAGGTTATTGCAGAAGAAGATACTTGTTTCCATACTGCAGTACAACATCTGCCCCCTCCCTTGCATTCCAGCTATATACAACAATTTGAAATTAGATGGCAGTAGCAAGCCAAGAAGCCAGTTGAATCCATCTTCTGATCAATTCTGTGGCTGTAAATTAACATCTTTAGTGTCTGAGTACTAACAATCACGTTAGCTGTACAGGTACCACAGTTAACTGTAAATAATATGGATCATTTGGAAGCCAAAAACTGCCTTTGCATACTGTTTGCTATGCAACAGACTGAAAGTTCAGGTGCCACTGTGAATTATATAATAAACACAAGCAGCAGACAGCAAAGGAGACTGACTGTCAGGTTTTATTAAAGAGAAAGATATCCAGGAAAAAAAAATTGTAAGTCACATGAAACTGGGATGCATCCACACCATGACTCTGGTTGGCAAGTTAGTTTACTCAGAGTAACTGGAAAGCTCTTGAAAATAATTAGTAGCTTCATAAAGAGCAAGTTTAATAGCTGGACAGACCTGAGCTTTTTTTAGCTGGAGAGAAGGGGAAGTGTGTTGGGTTGGAGAAAACTTCAGAGAAGATGTGGTAAGTGAAGGGGTCAGCTGCATGCTAATGATGTTTTCTTAAGAGCAGGGCAAAAGGGATGCTAAGAAGTGTTAGATCACCAGGGCAGAATGGCTAAAAACAAAGTGCTTTGTTTGACCCATTAATTAAGCACTTTCCTGCAGGATGTAACTGAGGCCAATAGTTTAGAAAACCAAGGAAGTGGATGTTTAAAGAATGAATGACAGGTAGAGTTCAAGGTCTCTTAATCCTCATCCTTGGGAGCACTCACCAGCTGTAGCCAGAAACAATATCCTCTTTTGAGATTTAGTTGCACAGTTATGTACATCAGGAGTCATTTAATTCTTCTTATGTATCTAGTATCGACTCCTTAAGATGGACGAAGGAACGGACACTAGAGTTACTATTTCAAGCCACCTTCTGTGTTTCTCTGTGTGGAAGAAGTCCTGCCCTTTGCTGTCTCTGAATCTCCAGTTCAACAGAGAGCGCAAAGAAACGGAAAATGACCAATTTTCCCCTTCTTGCTCTTGTTCCCCCCCAGTCTCTATTACAAGATGAATCACATCAATACAAAGCTTAGCTTCCTTGCTAAGCCTTGCTAACAAGACAGCTGTCTCCTGTGGCACAGAGGATTAGTGCAATCCAGATTTATGCCCTAAAGAAACTTGAAGGTACAATGAAAAATGAACCCTGCTTCTGCACTTCAGCTCCCTCATCCAGCTACTATGGCTTCTGGTCTATCTGCCTTTATCTGTTTAAAAAAAAAAAAAAAAAAAAGGCTAGAGGCAAGTCTTTCTCACACTTCTGCAGAGCTTCTCTTCTCTTTAGAGCTGCAGAGAAGGAATGCAAATAAGGAAGTAGGGTGTAACTTGTACTCCTTGGTGCCTGCTGAATGAAAACGATGGCTCTTGAGGAGTCCTATTATTTAATGTTAAATATTAACATGATTGTTCATGTAGCTCTGGGGTATAAATTTTCACTATTCAGTAGGTCCCATCTGATGTCTGTTCTGCATACAAGCCCTCCTGAACCCTGCGGAAGGGAACTGCCTCCAATACACTGAGATTGGATAGATACTGCCTATGCTGTATGTGAAGTCCAGGTCAGCTATGAAAGATGTGACTGGAGCAAATGTTGACCTACTACTAGCAAAACTATCTTAAATGCAATCCTTGAAATAAGGAGTTCTTCATATTTTTATGTAGAGAAGTCCCTTTGACAGCTGGCCACTTGCAAATTTTTTTCATGAATAAAAGCGTAAGTGAGCAAAACCAAGAACTTTCTGCCATGGTGTCGCTCTGATATCATCAAATACTGAGAAGTGGGATCAAGTCTTCATCAGTCTGTGACACACTGGCCTTTGTTTTTTTGTTGTTGTTGTTTTTTTAAACTTTTTAAATGTGATAAGCTAAATGAGTCTTTAGAAACTTAAGATATGTTAGCAAGTATTTTAGCTGGGAGTGGAGTTCTTTTATTCAGTTGACTATGACTATTTTACCTGTGTGCCACTGTATGGCTCAGTACAAAGTATGCTTGGATGCCTACCAGAATAAATGACTCCAGAACTGTGGTTGAAACAGAGTTTGTGATCATACAGTAGCTGTGTTGCTGTTATCAGATGTTTAACGTGGGGTTTTTTTAAATTATTTTTTAAGTATTTCAGGTGAAAGCCTTAATCAGGTGCCTACCCCTTAAGGTGGGCTCACATGATGTTGTATAGACTGAAACATAACTGTCCTTAAAACTGCAGTTTAAGAAACCATGACAAACAGAAGAATCCTACTGTTGCCAAAGGGCAAGTCTGGATCAGATGCGCTTTACCCTGCTCAAGTGGTTCTGAAGAATTACTTCAGGTGGCTGGTTGCTTTAACCACTTGCTTCTTCTAAGTTAAGTATTTAAAGTGGGGTTCTGATAATCAGGCACTAAATATAAGCAGGATGGGCCCATGTCCAACGTGTAGTGTGCAAGTCTGGCTGAAATAATACCATGTATTCTAGCTGTCTTGCACTGTTGTCCTATTAATGTTAAGACCTGTATCATGGAGTTAATAACTGAACCTATGGAAGCAAGTTCTATCCTAGCTTGGTTTTTGCTCTTCCAGAGCAAGGTAGAGATGGTTCCTCTACAGCTAAGCTGAACTCCTAAGAGAATTTAATATTTTTGTCTGTTTTCCAAGCAGGTGTTTACTTGTATCACAAGCACTCTCCTTCAGTGGTGCCGCGGCCCTGTCTGCTCAAAAGCAACTCAATTAGGCCAAGAAGGCTACTGAATCCCCCCATGATCTCTGCAGAGCAGAGTCTCCCTCCAGGTCAGGGTTGAGATGGTGCTACTGGGGCCACAGTGGTCCCCTTCCATGCACATTGCTATTCTACTCTAGCACTGATAGGGTGCTCCAGAACCATTTACATCTCTATCACTGGTACAGGTCAGAACTAATTAAAAAATTGAAGGTTTCTTTCTTTAAGAATCATATCATGTGTGTCTTTTTGTAATTAATCGATGTAGTTCTGTGTCTTTATGTAGCCAGCACAGAACTCTTATTTAGAGTTAGTTCTTACTGCACTTCCCATACCCCTCATGTTGACACTTCTTCCTGCTTCCTTTGACACTTAGACAATAAAATTACCTCTGTAGTGCTCTCAGCTTATGCAGAGATAACAAGATGTCTGTGCTGTCTTTTTTTCTGATTTAAACTTCCCGCTCAGTTAGTTGAGAAGTCAAAAGCACAACCCTGAGTGATGGTATCGGACAAACTAAGAATAGACGATCTACGCTTTTGCAACATCATGGAAAAAAGACATAGAAGAACCTTCATTCTCTATCAAGCATCTAAGGATAAGTATGTTTGTACACAAAGGCAGCTGCCAGACAGTAAGAATTTTTTATGTGGCTGTGTGGTGAAGGCTAAAACGCACATTTTCCTCCTAAACTACCATCCGCAAGGCTGGATATGTAAAAGTCCGTAGATGAGGCAGGAATAATTTCAGTCTTTAACCAATATTTTAAGAGTTAACACAAGCCTCTGTTCGCACAATTTTACTCTTCAACATATGATCAAGCTTCCCTTCCTGGCCAGAAAAGCAATTCTGTTTAAGCACCGTGGTTTAGTGGCCTTCCAGACTAATGACCTCACCCGGGCTCCTCAGACAAATTCCGGGTTAATAAAGGACGGTCAGCTGCAATATTCAGTGCATTTCCCCAGCAAGTGGGATCCAACTTTATTCAGGCTATCATCTTTTAGGCATAACAAACCCATTCTCTAGGGAAATGAGTAATAAGGATGTAGGCAAGCAAGCTTACAGTATATGCAACTGCAGAGGAAAGCAATAAACATCCCCTACCCTCTCACTCTGGAGTACGGCACATGCGGTAGTCTCTCTTAGCTAAGTTAATTATACAAACAATTTCTGTCTTAAGGGGAAGTAATTGCACAGTACCTAGTAGGTGGTAGGAACAGACAAGAGAAAGTAATCACATCGTAAGACTTTATGGTCTGTGTCATCCAAGCCCAGATGATGACAGGCTTCAGCAGCAGCAGAAAGGTTCTTGCTCCATGCTCCATTATTGATCTTTAAGCATTTAATAATAGCAAAAAATAATTAAGCTTTGCAACTTCTATAAACTTCTCCTTCAGATGCTTGTTTGAAAATACCCTCTATCCCACATCTTAAAGATTTCACCAAAAATTGGGTAACTCCAGCAAGTAACCTGACCCATGCGTCCATAGGGGTGAAAAAGGCAGAGCAGCGACCATCCCCCTGATACAGATAGTTCCTGCAATTCTAGGTTTTCATATCAGAGATTATACTACTTGGACATCAGCAAAAAACCTTTGTTGGGAAAAGCAGTTAAGCACTAATAAAGTAAAATAAAAATAATAAAACAACAACACCAAAAAGCACTGTCATCTACTACGCTGAGAAGCTCAAGACTGCAAAATGCACAGAAGCATGTAGAAATCCATGAGAAAGTGGGAATAAGCCCAGAAGGACCGTATATACAAGGACTGCAAGATTATGGAAAGGCATATGACATCCCTTGGCTAGCAGGCCATTGGCAACTTCAATTAATTTAGTTAAGTTGCACTTCCTGATTTATATTTTCATTTTGGCAGTGACTTCCATCCTAATTCCAATAAATCGTTGACACCCACTTTTTTGTTTCTTTTTTTTTTTTTTTGGTGGGCTGGGAAAGAGAGAGAATACTGCATTCGGGGTTCCCAGCTCAGGAGCAGCTCCTGAAAGCGGTCAGTAAATGAATCAACTTAAGACTGCTGGAGAAGGCAGCAGACTGTCAGTGCAGACTGGAAAAAAAAAACAAGGCATGATGCTAAGTCTTTTTTGTGTGTAAAAGGAAAGACTGGATGGAAGAAATGCATCTTTTGTTCTAGTACATGCCAACTTCTAGTTCAGTTTTTTTGCTCATTGCCACCTCAGCACCTTGAAAGTTGCAGTATTTGTCTAACCACAGTTAGGAAAAATTTTCCGGCTCCACGATACAGCATTCCTATTCCCTTAGAGGACAAGAATGTGCAGGCTAGATATGAAGTAAACAAATAAAAGAGAAAAGAGCTTCAAGACTAGAATGAAGTTTTCAGCGGAAAGTGGCAGATAGCTCTCCTTAGCAGGAGAGGCCAAGCTCATACAGCTGACAAAAGCAAGGAACTTGAAGAACTCAGGCTGTTCAGTCAGGTATCTGTTATTGTTATAGCAGCTGAGTTCTCTACAGAAACTCAGTACTTTCAATGGCAGTGACCATCCACCTTGTGCATCTCAGTGACAGGACTATGAACAACACTACAACCCAGGCAGCTACAGTTGGGTAAGGAGGCGGTCACGGACAGCAATTCAATTAAATTGCACAATAGGAAGCCTACTGAAAGGATCAGTATTTGGATGAACGCTGGCTGTTTGCAAAGTCCTAACTGTACATACAGCAAACATTCATTAGTAAGGTGGTAAAAATGGGGAGGAGAAATTGCACTCTAGCAGAGCTCTGATAGGCAAGGTGCTAATTAAGAACATCACTCAAAATCATTAGGAGCACAAAGCACGCCTTGATCTGTCCTTAAAAGAGCATCTCTGAAATGCTCACCTTTTCTCAGATCCTCTAACAGACTCTTTAAAGGAGAGGAAGGAAGGCCCTCTGTTTTCCTGTGCCTTACAAAGATGTTGCATACAGGGCTCTAACAGAACATCTTTAGTTTTTTTGTTTTTATTTAACAAGAGTTACTCCTATCTCAGTGTTGGCTTCAGAGCTCCCACTCCTCCCACTAAACCCTTCAGAGATAAGGGGTGAGGAAGCCACTTACAGCTTGATGCTATTAAAATACTGAGTTTATAATATGACTTAGTCCTAAAGAATTCTCCCATGGCTTCTAAGTGAAAAAAATACAGCTGCAGAAAAATAAACATTGGTAACTTTAAAAAGATAATTGGATCTTACATCCAATGTCATGGGAAAACAGCTGTTGGAAAGATACCTCATAAGGAAAAGACAGAGAAATTAGATCTCAAGCAGCAGTCAAGGTTCATTTTCTGACAGAAGGACAGAAATTAGAGCAATTATAGTGTTTACTGCTCCTTCTATCCCATATATTTGGAAAAACTGATTACAAAGGGCATCTTCCCAAAGCGATGAACTGAAGACTGAGAAAGAGAAGGAAGTCCAACTTCTATCTAAATGGCATAATTAAATACAGCCTAGTAGCTGTGGTGCACTCTAAGCTGCTGTTAAATTTGCATTTGCCTCTACAGCTGCATGTTTCTGCAGCTTAGGACATAACAGGGTATTTACACACACTGCCAGTGACCTCTGGCATCCCTTTCCATAAGCACCAATCTCCCCGAGCTCTACATCACTACTGCAAAGATGATACAGGTAGTCCACCTCCTTCTTCCGCCTATAGCAGATATTTCTGTTCCACTTTCATAACCATTTACAGGCTTCCCTGGAACTTATCAGAAAACTACATAAATGACTACTAGTTACACATTTTGGTCAAGAAACAGTGTTAAGAGCTACATCTGGAATCTTAATTCTGCTTCCCATCACAAGTTGCTCATTACCACAGTCCCTTGTTATATCACTGTGTGATATTCTCAAAGCATCAGAGAATGCATTGTTTTCTCCTACAACCATATAATAGTTCCCGTGTTAGTGGCAGGGACTATTTCCATCCACCCCATCTAAAAACTTTCCCTACAGTCTCCAACAGCCAGAGGCATTCAAAGGTCTCTGGATCCATTTGATGCTAACTTCAAATTGTTTTAGAACAGGAGTTTTTCTTTCCTGAAACAGGCCAAGTCTGTAGGTCTGTGTGTAAGCGTACACCAGAGCTTCAGGGACAGCGATCAAAACATCCATGGCAACCAACTATCAGAGCTGCATTTCTGAAACAGTTTCATCTATGAATGCCGAAGAAAACATGTGAGCCAAGGCTTTGGGAGCTGCAGGACTCTGGGAGCCTTCTGACCTTCAGAGAGAAGCAGGAGAAGATTTGTGGGCATTGTCCAGGGGTTTCTAAGCACTTGACTCCATATCCACAGTGTTTAGCAACTTAAGCGTTCCAAGTCCACACCATACAATTTCACATATACTGAAAGAGAAAGTGTTACGCTGACCTGTGAAACAGATTTTCCAGCAAAACATAGCTGGAACTTAAAACCTCCCTGAGAGATGTGTTCATGCAAGTTACCCAAAAGGAAAGTCAAGTCTTTGGCCTAAATGAAATGGAAGAAGTATTTGTGACGTTCAAGCTCAGCTACATCACAAAAGTGGCACTGTGCTTGGGCAACCAGCTCACCTGACAGCGTACTGTGCACAGCTTGTGGTCTGAGTGGAAGGTGGCAGAGGGTCAGGAGGACTTTGACACACACACATACACACACACCCCAATCATTAACTGGCTATCAGACTGGGCCAGCAGTTACAACCAAAGCAAACAGTCACAGTGTTAACTGACAGCGCTACATGTCACAGTGTTTTTTGTTTTGCTTTTGGTCAGTTGTTTTTAAACATTCAATATCTCAAGTTTTCCTTTACAAGGTTACCAGCTGATGGGAGTTATCTGCAACCAGATTGCTATCTGGCAACCTACGAACAACCTGGTAGAAAAATAAAGCTCTCGGTTGCACAGATTTCTCTCTCCCTCTTGCACAAGTAAAACCAATTATAAAATCAGAGAGTACTTGAAGAAATTAGAGCAACTCTCAGAAAAAAAACATCTACAGAAATACACAGCTTTGCATCCCTCCCCAATTACAAACACCAGCACCATACCAGAACCATTACATTTGAAATTTAGGTTGAACAAAGCTGCAGACTTGTTTACCTCCAGATTCCTGCACACTTATGCAGATTCTTACACGTATTATCCAAGCTGGGGTAGTAAAAGCCATCCACGCATCACCAGGCAAATACAACACCATGCAGCAAGGGAAAGAATCATCGAATCATAGAACGGCGTGGGTTGGAAGGGACCTCAAGGATCATCAAGCTCAGGGCAGGGCCTCCAAAGAAAGGGACATACAGTTCTTAAAAATTGTATGGGGACAGAACAGAGGGCACACCCCATGTCTTTTGTACAGTTCACAGAAATAAGCTGTAAAGGATTAACAGTATTTGCTTTCTTGGAAAGAGGGGGACAGTTCCCAAACCCATTTTGCAAGATAAACCCTGATGCCAAACAGACCTCTGGGATGAGAGGATACGATGGGAGACAACAGCTAGACACGCTTTTCCCTCTCTCTTTATCCTTCGTTACTACTATCCTGTGTAGCTAATTCACGTTCTCCTCTTTCACATCCCAGCCAGCAAAGCCTTGCTGAGCAAATCCTGAAAGGGTTCAGCTGCCAGGAGCACAAGGTGCTGCAGTTACTTTGCATTTTTCATTAAATTAGAAAAATTTTATTTTTCAATAAAGAAAGTAACATTTAAAATAAGGAAATCCCCCAGTATAACACAGAAAGAGGAAATGATATTTCTAGTCTTCTCATACCTTCTTAAAAAACCTGAGGCTGGACAAGATTTCCGTGCCCCATTTGCAAACAAGTTAGAAATGTTTGTCCAGTATTGCTTTCCTTTCTCATAGCAAAACTGAGCACCAAAAATCAGGCTAAACAACGCAATCTGCCTCAGGACCAGGTACAGTTTTGGTTTTTTTTGTACTGTACAAGCTGAGAAAACTACACTAAGAAGACACCAAGAGACTGACAATCCTGCCTCCAAGGAAACAGCCTTCCCCTTCCTCCCAGCGTCTGCCCAGAGACAAGAGCCAGTCCTATGGGTTCTACCTACCTAAGCGTGGCTAGCTCCAGAAAGCCCATAGCCTGGCCCAGCAGGGTGCTACCGGTTGGCTATCTGTCCTGAGAGGTAAAACAGAATTGAGAGGACGCAGAGGAAGGGTAGGGGCAGTGAGAATACCTTCAACTGTCCTGTTTAATGTTTCTGCTTCCTCTAACACACTTTTAATTTTTCTCTCTCTTTTGAGAGCCTCCAGAGACACAGCCTTTGGGGTTGTCACGCCTTACCAGACAATTTTCTTCACCTGACATTCACTGGGATGACCTTGTTGAAACTACTCAACTACACAAGCTCTTCTGCCAACAACACAGCCCTTACCATCTTACCATTACTAAGAAAAAGCTACTTCTAAGCAGTTAGCAGATCCACTCTCAAAAGCAACACCACGTTCCTAAAGACCATGCTTCATAAACTATCTTTCAGAAATTAAAAAAAACATTGTTTTGGTGTGAAAGAATGTTGGTGTATACACGTCCTGCTGCTTAGTAGCCAGGAGCGGACAGCATTGCATCCGTATTTCCCAGGTCCTCGAATCTTACCAAGGAACAAATAAACACGGGAGCGAGGTTGATTCCTGCAGCACTAAAACATCTGCTAAATTAACAAGGAACAAGGATCCCTTTAGGCGATGATAATGGCTGAACACAACTGTGTGGAAACACAGGTTTGCAGAGGCCCACAAAACACCAACAGAAAGGGCTCCAACTCTCTCATCCCTATTTTTTTGTGAGGGCACGAGGGCAGAAAGGGGCTCTTCGGGCATGTCAAATAAAAGAGTTTTCTTGCAAGCTGGTTGTACATCCAGAGTCTCAAACTGCTATATTCAGAATATATTTTCTTTAGGCAAAGGGGAACCAACACTAACCCTCTCTGAGGCTGGAGATCTCCAAGCCAAAGCTAGCCAGCAGGCAGAGATGATCAGACGAACAGAACGGATTTGGTAAGCCATTTGCCAGCAACAGGATGTCTTCAGAGAGAAGGGAAAGGCGGCCAAGCAGCTTTAGGACTCCATCTCGGTACAGCCTGCGACCTGAAAAAGTGGAAGGAAACATCAGCTGTAGACTGATGCTGCAGATTAACTCTACAGACTCGCAGAGGGATGCTTGCCAGTGGTTTCCAATCCTTTCCCTGATGAAGAAAGACCGCCTGCACCAACACTGCATGCACTTTTGAGCCTCAAAATGAAAGCACTGAGCATCCTACAACACTGCAGTTCAATGGTTTCATATGCCTGCAGGTATAAAATTCCAGTATATGCTAAATTCACCAGGTATTTCTTCACAGCGGAATGAAAGGAACTTCCCAAATGTCCTACAGATAGTATCAAATTCTCCATTGAGGAGGAATTAATCTCTTCATTCCTAACCTCCTCCCCAAAGCTGATCCTGACATGATCCAAAACCAGCTCCAAGGCAGTTCCTGGATGCATTTACATACAGTCTTCCATCAACCTAACTTCCATTTCAGGTAGTAGAGAGGTGCTGTCATTTTAACAAGTCACCTCCTTCAAAGGACAATGCGTGGTCTCAGTCAGACCTGAAATACAAGCCTTGAACTAAGGACTCAGCACTGCTTATTACCAGGAGCACAAATAGTTAGACAAAGGAAGAAGAATGCTATCTGCTCTGGCTTCCTTAGAAGTCTACATGAATCTCTTCAGAGCAACTTCAGTTTTTCCACAATGAGGACAAACACTGTCTTCTCAAGATATCTGTGCAGATGTTGCTTCTACTTTGTGCATCACTTCAGTCAAAGTTACACTCTGTAGAGCTACTCCAGATTAACAAAATGCTCTGTCCAGTGCTGAGCTACGCTATGTTACACCTCACATCCCTCTTCCAACACTTAAGGGACAACCCCTGCACTGACATACTCACCCCCTCTGTTTCCATTCTTCACAGGCTCTGCTGAGTAGAAGATATAATCAACGGTGGTGCCGAGCCCCATGGGCATGGTTGTGACCTCCGGGCGTCCCCTCTGCGGCAGGAAATGGCTGTAGACAGAGGTCAGGTTGAGGCCGTGCTGGATAATGCCTGCAGACCTGCAAGTGAACAGCCAGAATTGATGAAGAAAGGAAAGTGGATGACGCAGTGTTCAGTGTTGCAGTCACAGCTGAAGACAGAAATTCCCATGCTGATGTCACGGGTGAAGTTGGAAGTTCCCTTACTGATGCAGCTCTCCAAACTACTTCTGAGTTTGCAAACACATACTGAAAGACAGTCGGAATTATTTACTCCACTTGCACAAAGCAGACCATGAGCTTACCTTGTGTCCAATACCCAGTCCTGTCTACGCCTTTCATTCTTGACCTCATCAACCCAATGCTGCCAGAATATCACCTAGTTACTGGGACCTGGGAGGACCCTCACAATTATTTCAGTCTTTACTTCAACCAGATTTTCAGTGCTGCAGAAAGTGAAACAGCGGGGCCACAGAAGGTGCATCAAATTACCTTGGGATGAGCGTCTGGAGATCAGGGTCATTCACCGGAGCAGTGTGCTTGGGCCAGTATGGAGGGGGGTCTGCAAAGGAGCAGAGAGATTCCAGACAGATCTACACAGATACTGGAACAGGCTGCTCATCCCGAGTCTGAAAAACTTCTCCTGAGACAAAATAAATCCTTTTGTGCAAGAAGAACAGACGGCTTCCAGTCAAAGCCGTGTTAAGGAAAAATAGTCAGAGGAAACCCCAGCTCTAAGACTAACAGAAACATCCTGAGAGCAGATCATGATAGCCATATTCTGTCCTAATAAGGACATGTCCTTAAAGCATTTTAAATTATCAAAGCCCAAGGTAGTTCAACCTATACTCTTGAAGAAAGTTTGTTTGCCTTAGCCTACAGCTTACACAAAGGGTCACTTAACAGGCAGAATAGAAACGGAGAGAGCAGAACCAGTCACGCAACAAAGCCCAGGGGTGAGGCAGTGTCTACTGGGTATCAGAATCCAGAGACATCAACGCTGCAGCCATTGTGATGTTATGGTCTTCAGGTTTGCTCTCCTGCAACAAAAATCTTAAATTGGAGAAAAAAATATCTTTATTAGAAACAGCCTCCAGAAGAGTCTGAAACCCAGGGTACCTCAAGAAACACTGTCAGTGTTGCAGTAACTGCAACACTGTTGCAGTATAGACTACTCTGAGCTCCCCTGGAATCCATTAGTAATCACAGAGCCACAGAATGCTATTCTTCTGTCTTTCCCTTTTCGTACCAGGTATTACCTCCAACAGCTTTTCATCACTATACAGCTAGGTGAGTCGTGAGCTGAAAACTGCCCCACTAATACCTGGTTTAGCATCTGTCACACCTTCCAAGAAGACCAGTTCCGGTGGTCGTTCACAGGCAACATCGCAAAAATGGAACTGGAGCAGGAAGTCTCGGCTGTACTTACGTCTGCCTGCACACAGAAATACAATTTAAAACAATAAAATACCTGCAGCAAAGTCACATTTACAGCAAGTTGCATATCAAGTACTATTACACCATGAGGACAGGCATCACTTAATAACCTAAACATAGCAGTAACTGTGCTCTGTTCTATTCCTTTAGCCAATGCACCCATCATGGTCAGTGCCTCGATGAGACAAATTCAGAACGTTCCCTCTGAAGCACTATGACTTCAAGGGAATTTTAAGCAGATCAGCAAGCTTGCGATTCAAGGAAACTCAAGTCTGCCTAAAAAGAAAGAACAGTTCTGCAAATTTTATATTCAGGCTTCCAACAAAAACTATTTAGTGAGGCCTCCTTTTTTTTAGAATCTGCTCTAGAAATAGTAGAGAACAATTATTGTTTTAAAGTGGACTCAGCATTTTCTAATACTGGTATGCAAATGCTACCCGAAATTGCTCTAACAAGCACCTGCAGTTGAAAGCTATGGATGCCCACCATCATTTACAATTGCACAAAAGCTTAAGTCTGGGAATATAAAAGTTATGTAGGGCAACGGTTACTTGGAATACTCAGCTGCTGACTAGAGAAATATGACTGCAGATACTGGGCTACAGTGACAGACTCCACAAAAACTGACTTGAATTCAAGTACCAAGGAAAAGGATAGAAGAATAGAATTGTTGTTGACTGCCTCGTACAACACATGCCTTGGCTACTCAGGGAGACAGCAAGGCCCAGAGACTCTCCATCCACAGCAAGATCATATTCTCAGTGCACGCTAGAGCTCACCCTGTTTCTTTGGCTGGCACACAGTAACATATTGGCAGTTGTCTGTTACACCCAGTGAGCTTGGCCACAGCGGTGCCAGCAGCTTCCGAGAATGCAGCTGTTGGGAAAGGTCTTCCTGACCAGACACCTGCAAGGAGGCAAGAAACAGGACAGGAAACATCAATAACACACAGCAGAACTTCTGCAAGCTATGAATGGATGCACACTCACCAGGAGCAAAACAGGAGAATGCCCTCACAGTGGCAGGGCATGGGGGCAGGGATACAATTAACTGAAGGTCACCATACGGAATATACTTTGTGGACATCTGTTACTGAATTGATAATTTTGCTTGAAATCCAAAGACATATCAGAGCATGGATACAAATTAACAGAAAACCACTTGAAGAGTTCAGCACAGATAACCATTTCATGAGCAAAATTGTTTTCACACAAAAGACGTACAAAAATGTCAGGATGTCTTGGTGGAGTTGTACTCCTCTACACTTCCAGTCACTCAAGAACAAAAATCCCACAGGAAGGAAAAACCAGGATGTGAAATGAATTAACTGTTATCACTGGTCTGGCTAAAAAGAAACAAAACCAGTGTTGGAAGCAACACGCACACATTCGTCTGCTTCTTTCCTCAGCACTGCTGGAGGCACAGCAGATCAGTCCTGAATAAAGTTTAATACTGGGACTCTTTCTTGTAAGAGGAAGAATACAGCAGCTTTTCTCCAGCAGCATGCAGTAAAGAGCCACCCAATCCCAGTTCTGCCTGGCACTTACCTTCCAGGCTGGCATCCCCTGGTAGGAAAGTTGACCGTTCCGGATGAATTTGTAAAGTGGAGAGTCAGGTACGGAGTTCAGGTCGCCACACAAGATGACAGGATAGTAGTGACCTTCAGCAGTTTTTGCAATCTTGTCAATCTCTGCTAGGAGCAAGGCCATCTGGGCAAGTTTGATATCTCCCCGCCGGGGATTGAACAACACATGCGTGTTGGCAACGCACAAAGGACTGACTGCCTTCACATCAAGACCCTCTGGGAGCAGGGGCTGCAGCAGAAGCACCAAACCCACATTATCCCGATTGAGGACATCTACGCCAGGCCGGAAATACTCGATGGGGCTGACGGTGATTAGCTGGAATCTGCTTTGCTTATAGCACACTGCACAGCCATCAGTCTTTCTCCCCGTCCTCCGTTTATAGAAGCATGCAAAGCCTGAAGAGAAACCACCACCCATTAAAAAGCTAATCTGGCTGCCACCTCAGGCTCTCCTTCCATTACTCTAACGTTCAGCAAGGTAGCGTAGCAGACTTGTAGAAGAGGTACCCGCTATATTTCGAAAGAATGCCATTCAGTCCAGTAGCCTGCCCAGAAGGATTATTTCTCCAACCCCTATGCATTCGTATTGTGCTAATTTTCAGCCCGCTTCCTACAACAGATTTAGGCTTTAACTACAAAAAAAAAAAAAAAAAACAGCCATCATCTGCCAGTAAGCAACCCTATTTGTAAAGCACTGGTTGCCTAGTAACATAGCATTTTACACCCCCTATCAGCATTTGTTAAGGTCTCAGCTCCCTCTAGCAATAAGCAATGCTAGGGCACATAAGAGAGGACTCATTGCTTGGGAAGCATGGACTCCAACCTTTCTTCCTTCAGGTGCAATGCTTTCTACCACACAGCTACTCCTTTTATAATGCTGTGGGTGCAGCATTATACGCAATTCTGCCCCAGTAATCACTGTCTACCATTTCTAACCATAAGTCTTTTCTCTCTCCTTGTCCTTCTAGAACCCTCTCGGATTTGTTACTCTGATGTCTCAAATCAAAAGATCAGTTACAAATGAAAGTGTAAAGGTCTAGGGCCAGCAGCTCAAATAAAAAGGAAGAAAAGTTCTTTCAAGACTGAATGCTTTGAAGACTTTAAGCAGGAAGCACTGCTTGGCCAGTCCCATGAGCTGGAGGTACAGACACATAAAAGCAGGACATACCCATCTTCACAAACGTCGGTTCTAGCTGCTCCCTGTAATGGTTCTCTTGCACCTCCTGTAGACACAGAACCTGGAAGGAAGTCAGAGACCTCACTCGCTCCAACAGTATTTGCCAGTTACCTTGTTTTGGGGAAGGAAGAAAGTGCAAAAGTATACTTGCATACTAACCCTGCAATAGAAAGGCCACGACTGCTACTCTGTCCTGTAATTCCCATCTAGACAATGACAACTTCCTGCGTCACATTAACTTATCATTCAGTTACCCAGTGATGAGGCAAAGATCTGTCATCGTGCAAAGAGGGCTCCAGGAATAGAGAAAGTCATGAAATCCTCTCCTGTGCTGCCTTATAAACCTGGCCTTTCCCCCCATAAAACACATTACCTCTTCTTCCTCCACTTTTGCTGTTTATGAAATTAACCTCTGTTATCTAAGTATTAGTAGATGCTACAAAAAACATAGTCAAAACAAGACAGGCAGCAAGAAAATTTATATGTAAGGCCTCAGATAGTCTCAGAGGAATCAGCACCCAGCTACCAAGTAGGTAGCATCTTCCTAGGACTTTCTCCACCCTTAAAAATAAAAAGAAAAGGAAAAAAGAATTGCCATAATGCAATTAGATCAAACAAAAAATTCAAATTCTGGTGATACTAACGTGGAAAGAGCTTAGTCATACTCACATCAGGATCCCAATGTTGGATCTCCTGCAAAATATTTGGAAGGCGGTAGTCCCAGCTCAGGATGTCTGGATGACAGTGCAGGTAAAGACCGTGGCCCTGTTCCATCAGGTCCTGGGCAAGGATGTTGTAAGACATGACACGAAATTCAAAGAGAGGATTTTTTTTTGAGCCCAGTTCTAGCTCACAAGGCTGGACAGAAAGATCCTCCCAGTCTCTCCATAATATCTCTATAAATAAGAGACACACACAAAAAAGCCCAATTACAGCCATTCTGGGTACCACTCCAGCTACTTCAGTTTCTCTGGGATGCAGAATACCAATGTAATTCCCTAAGCTTGGGTACCTGAGCCTCTAACCCAACTCTCACCCACTCTGGGTTTTGCATGCTTTATTTGAATTCCTTTGGTTAGCTGACACTGAGGTTGAGATAACAGAAGACCAGAGCTGAGCATACTGAAAAACTCAACTAGCTTTTCAGTGCTTTCTATACTTCTCAGGCACAGCTCCTGGGAAATAATGTATCAATAACCAGACAACCTAATAGCACAGAGACTTCTAGCTCTGATCAGCTTGTCCTCAGCAAAACCTCACTTCATAGCTTTCACTAGCAGATCTTGTCAATTCTGTATGGTCTGATACAATCAATGTCTCTCTGATAGCAAGCCCAGACCTACTCCCCTCAACCAGAAACAAAAACCTAACCAGGTTTTCTACAATACAGATTCCTAACATTAGATCCAGATCTGTTGCCACTGACCATGGTAGGGTACCTCCGCTGGGAGAGGACAAAACTGCACAGCATCCTGAGCAGGCCAGGCAGGGGACTCTGTCGGCACCATCTCTGTGCCACCTGCTAAACTCCACGCCAGTACCGCTGGGTCTTCATTCAGCCCTTCTATATTGATAGTGGCACAGCCAGCTATTTGATGATCTGCCTGTGTCACCAGAGCTGCCCAAGGTGCATTGCCTACTACAGCTACAGCTTCCTCCACTGGTAATTTTTCCAGTTTAGTCACTGCATGATCTTGTGTTTCTGAAGAAGTCAAGGCACATAGCTCCGTGAGCTGCTGACTGGCACACCACACGACTTCTGGAGCCGAATTCAGGTCGCTAAGGCTACTCATCAATAGATCTGAACCTTCTAACCAGGTGCTGGTGGGTGTAGCTGATATGTTTCCCACTACTGGAGCACTCTCACTGGCTGATGAACTCCCTGCTCCTTCCTCCAGCCACTGCTGGAGCAGGGCTTCTTGCTCTTCTTGGACCAACTTTTCTCTGGTTGCAGCAAAGATGCCTTCTATCTGGGTGGACGTGCTCTTCGCCAGAAGCACATTCTTTCGACAGGTAAAGAAAGCATCTGCCATTAAAAAAAAAGAAACATAATACAGATGAAAATGCTTTCTCATTCAGATTTTTTTTTTCTCCAATGTATTTGCTGTATATAACCATTCAGTGTAGCAACCCAAATAAATGACTTCTCTGAAGAAAAACAGTTACAGTCTGAGTAACTTACCTGGTCTCTTAATGCTAGACCACAGTCCATAACTAGCTTTGTTAGTCAAAGTCACTGAAACCGTACAGCACAACAATCGCTTTACCAACTCTAGTAAGTGTAATTCTAACTCAGGCAGCACCACAGTCAGTGGAAGTTGCACCTGCTCTCAGCTACGCATCTGAAGGCATAACTTGTACAAGCTAGTTGATGGGGTGCATGGGTTAAGAAGCCAAGCTCTTGAAGATGATCACTTGGAGCAAGTTTCTTTCCAGAGATTTGGTAAAATGTAGCACGCAGATAAGACGATTAAAAATGATTACATATCACAACAATGTTCTAGAAAAGAAAAACTTCTGTAATTAAGAGATGAAAAATAAGGAAGCAGGGGGACAGACATAAGCAATTGAAAGCCTTATTAGAGAGAATATATGCACAAATTATTCCTGATAAGAATTAGGCCACCTGATGACTGCTATCTGTGATTGAAAAACAAATATCTGCTGTTCACATAGCAATTTTGAATACTGGTGGTGTAAAGCAGAAAACGACAGGGACACTTTCCACCCATATTGACATCAGAGATGACGGTAATGATCTTTTGTTACAGACTGTACACAGATACCAGTCCCTGCTGTTAAGTACGATTTCTGTTGTCCACAAATCACCTTTTTCCTGCTGTACCCCTGCAACAGTCACCCAGAGCAGTAACATACAGGGGTCAGCAATATCTCTGTAGGCTTGTACTGTTATCTTCTGCATCAAAGCTTTTTGCGTGTGTCAGAAATGTCGCACTGAGACCCATAAGTCCTCTCTGTACTTTCGTAATGAAGCTCACAGATGTCACAAATACCAGCACAGTACTTCCACACATCGTTACAGATGCAGTTGTCATAGAAGCTTATAAGGCAAGAACTGAATGTTAGGGGAGTCAGCTGGTCACTGTGACCACCTCGCAGCAGTGGCTGCCACAGATGTGAGAACTGGTTCAGCCAGGACAGCTCTACATGAGCACAGTGCCAGGGGCCTGTGAAGCCACAGCTCGATCAGGGAAGCCAGGTGAAACCCACACAGTCAGCTGAAGGTGCTTTAGGGCTACCAGGCCTCACAGCTGGCTGTCTCCAAAGGTCTCCCCCAGACCCACAGAGCAGCTCCGAGGCAGCATGCTCAGGGCCTACAAGAACAAAATCTGCAATTTCGGAACGAGGTTCGGGACCTGCGTCCAAACCCAACGGCACAGAGCTGCCTGCACACGCGGCGAGCCGCACCGAACAAGCAGAAAGGCCTCTGCTACCTAAGAGAGCAACTCCGGGCAGCCGAGGGCCCCCTCCCCTGCACCCAGAGCTGAAGAAGGACTGGGCAGGGCCGCCCCCGAGGAGCAGAGGCCGCCGAGGCCCCCGCAGCCCAGCCCGGCCCGGCCCGGCCCCAGGGCGGCGCCTGGAGGGAGGCAGCGCCGCCGCGGCCGGAGCGCGGCGGAGGGAAGGCCGGGCCCCGCGCACCCCCCCGGCTGCTCCCCGGCCCCGCCGCCGCCGCCGCCCGCCCGGGGCCGGGTTACCTCGCAGGGCCCGGAGGAGCCGCACCGCCGGCAGCAGCACGTAGCAGAGCACGGTGCCGATCATAGCGTGCGGCGCGGCCCGACCTCCTCCGCCGGCCCGGCCCCAGCGAGGCGACGCGCCGGCCCAGCCCCGCCTCAGCAGTGGGCTGACGGCCCGAGCCCCGGCTCCGCGCAGGCACTCACCGCGCCGCGGCCGTCCCCTCGCCCGGCTGCCTCGGGCGCTGGCCTCGCTGCGCGCCGCGCCAGGCTGCCCCCGGCAGGTCGGGGCAGGCGTGTGGGATGGCCCCGGCCGGGGTGGGGCCGGGCTCCCGCCGGGCTGGGTGGCGGTGCTGACGCCGGGCGGCCGGCTTCGTCCGCCACCCGAGAGGATTGTTTTCAAACGAAACTTTGCGCTCTGTTCTCCAGAAGCCTACAGAAGTTGTAATACTCTGGAAAAACACCATATTAAGTCCCATTTGGTCCCGAACGGTTCGTAATTACACTGCACTACAGGTCTTCCAAATCTGTAACCACATTAGTCAACACCTTGCAGAGAACAGGCTGTGTGGACAAACCGCATTGCCAGTAGGTTAGAGCACCAGTGCAGGGGCATGTTCTCCTTCTGTGGTTTGGTCACTGCTCTGCAAAACCTCTCAATTTGATCAGCTGCGAGCACACCGTGAGCACTTTGCAGCTGTGCAAAGCTGAGGCCTGTCCTGCTGAAACCAGACAGTTCCAGGGAAAAAGTCCTGCTTGAGCCTACATCTTTAATATTTTGCTTCATTCTGCATTTGACTGTGCACAACATCCAAAGACAGACGTCAAACTGAGCACCACTGCAGCTCTTTACACCAAATACATACTTTTAATGTATCACAGTAATATACAAAATTGTCAAATCTAACTCAATTGAATTGTGGTATCCATTAAAATCACCCTTGTCATCTCGTAGGGCGCATTTTGATCCTATATCCGTACTGCTTATCGCCTCTCACTTATTTGAGTTTGGTTTCTGCTTCAGATTAAAAGCTCTTGAGTCCTTAAGTAGAATGCTTTTCCAGGGGTGACCAGTATGTCGTTTATTGAGACCAGCGCAACAGGTGTCCACGGCTAGGACCTGAGCTGATGTTATTATGTGTATAAATAACAATCCTACCAATACTGTTTTAAAAAATCTCCAGTTATGAAAGCCTATAGATCATTGTTAGCAACAAGCACACCAGCTGCTGTGATGCAGGGCTCTATGGCATATATTCAAAGCAGTGAGGCAACGCAATGTCTTTTTCAAATCAGCAGAGCATAGATTACAATACCTACACTCAGAATTTTACATGGATCACAGTGCAGCAGCACTGAAGCTCTCTCATTTCTTTTTCTTTGAGTTGGGACCAGCCACGTCCTTCAAGGGGAAACTGAGGCACAGCACAGTGACCTTGTCCCAAAACCACAGATGTCTCTGGAAAAGTACTGCAGTCTCCCACATCCCACTGCAGTGGGCACGCTGCTGGAAACCATCACTGGTGTCTCCCTAAAACAGAGGATGTTCTCCAGAGGAAGAATCTGTGACAGCAAGAGCTAGTGGCCAGGGAATTTAAAACAAAGCTGTTCTTTGACAGTTCAAGAAGTATCTTCAGGCCCAGCCCACATCAGGATTAGCAGACTGGAACAGAGAAGAACGTTGGCCAGAACCACAGACAAGCAAGGATCTGGACTGCCACTGTTGTTTGGCCTATGCTAGAGAAAAATATTTACAAACTTAGGCAACAAAATCAAAGCTGACAGAGGTCTTCTGCTTTGGGGTCAAACCTTCCACTGTTTTATGCATCATATTTTGTTTTATAGCCAAATGTAACCCTGCTGTGGCCTCTAATTACTGGACTAGCTGGGAGGTTTATGTAGAACCTAGGAGAAAAAAATGCTGTAAATATCCTATCCTTGGGGGAATTATCTTTTTCTTCCTCTCTGCATAATACATAATGCGTAGGTCACTCCAAAAGCAATGCCTCCTATTTATTTCCATGGAAACTACAACAGATACAAAGAGCACAATAACACTATTTGATAGAGCAAATTCTCAGCTACCAAATACTATACTTCAACATAGTCACCTCCATTAGTCAATTCGCACAGATGAACTCTTTCAGGCACACTTCATTTTGTGATGTGATAGCTGTACATGGCCACCTGGAATGTGGCTTGTCTTTCACAGTGCTGCTGCCACTGCTGAAACACATCACCCACTGCCTCACTGCGCTCACATCCACTGCAAATGTTCAGCAAGCATCAGGGAATGTCAAAGGGTGCTGTTTTTTGGGGTGGAGGAGTTAAATGACACACCTTTGCTTCATCCACACTTCCATGTCAGATGCCATTCTGACAGATGCCCTGCTGCTGCCATGCTGCCATGGCAACAACATGTAAGAGAATATTGGTGGGAAGGTTCAGCATCTACTGCCATACCACCAGCATCCACCTCTGATGTTGTGGGCCAACATAATAAAATAGGAGGCGTTATTTTCAGAGCAGTCCTCATACATAGTGTAGTTTAAATAAAAGATTTCTAAGTGTATGCAGCAGTTCTACTCAGCCTCCATCAGAAATCCTCTTGTGTTACAGTTTTGGTTTTACCCCTTAGGAAAGGTTATGGAGTCCTCAGCATAAATAGCATAAAATAATAAGTGTTGAGCCAAATTTTGCATCACCATTACTTGGCCAGACAAACAAATACTTGATTTGAGGCCTCATTAAATGCTGGTATGTTTGCAAGCTACACTTTATTGAGGAATGTATGGGCAAATAGGCAGAAGAGAAGTCTGAATCTGTTGAAGACTAATAAGGCTAATACACTAATTTCTTGCTAAGCTCCTTTCTGACTGTAAATGCTGCAGTGAGCCTTTCTCATACAGAGCTGTACAACCTGCAGGACCAACCCAGAGGGAAGGAAAACACTCACCAGAGATCTGGCATCACACTCTGATATTCCTGGGGGTTCTCACAGCCAGGATATCATCTGATCCTGTCCCTGGGTGCTGACACCATCAGAGACCAAACAGCCCTGGTTTCCTGAGAAACCTAGAACATGGAGGTTGGACATGGAAGTGAGGTCACAGAAGGGTCGAGTGGACAGAAGGAGGGGTTGGGGCACTGAGGACTGTACAGGGTTTTCCTAACATCCAGCCAGCCCCTGCAAACACAAAACAGGGTTCTCCTGCTTGTAAGCAATATAAATCAGGAACATCAACCTTACAAATATAGCACCATTCCTCTTGGAGGCTTTTAAATTGCAGCTAAACAGCTGTGCTTTGTACGTATGAATGAGAAGAAATGGTAGGGCCTAAGACGTGGCTGTAAACTCCTCATTGAGGGAAGAGAAGAAGCAAATAAACCTGCAGCTCGTTGGTAGTGACAAGAAAACAGCCATGGACAAGGACTCTGAGAAGGACACAGGTGCTGTGCTTAGTTACCTGCAAATAGTCAGAAATAGCTAAATCAGCATGGTCCAACAGGGAGCACAGTGGCCGTAGGCAGGTGAAAGTCTTTCCTTCCCTGACCAGGGCCACAGAGATGTCCTACTGCCAAGAAATGGAGTGCCAGAGGACCCAGACTGCTGACGGCTTGAGGTGGCTGCTCCAGCAGGCTGGTGACAAATCAGCCTAGCACCTTGCCTGGAAAATAAAATGCTAACTGGCCAGTACCAGCAATTAAACCTCCTGGCAATTATACCCAGCTGCTCTTCATTCCCCACAGGGGACCTAGTAGCTTAGCACTGTGTAAGATGAGATCCTATTTCAACCCTCCCTTACCAGGAAGGGTGGGCTGGCTTTGAGAGGCAGAATGGTTCTGGGAATACACTCTACTAAGTAGAGTTGGGGCCTGTTTGTAGCATTTTGGTCTTATTTCCTAGCTTAACATAACTGTTCTCTCATTAAGTTCTACTCTTGTCTGATCTTAGACATGGTAGGATGGGACTTGGCTGTTTGCCTTAATTATTTTTAAGGTGCAGTACAAGGAACATAGAAGGGAGGATGACCTTGACAGTTTCCTTTCACGCTTGAAATTTCTTAGCATGTATCAGTTAGATTACATCATAGAAAAGAAAGAGTGATTTAATAGAATTTTAGTCTTACCTGAAGTCCACCACTATATGCAGTGATTCTAAGAAATACTACTTCATTAGTTTAGTAGTGGGAACCATGACCTTTTTGTAATGCTAGGCAAAAGAGAAGAAAATTTCCTCTGCTACACAGAGCTTTACCATCACATTATAAATTGGTAGTGTGGTTTACCAAATATTTGTAAAACGTAACAGAGAGAACAACATAAAGCAGTATGTTCAGAGAACAGGCATTGTTAGTCTAGCATGAGAAGGGTTTTGCTATTATCTCGATACATTGGCCATAAGTCCCCCATCAAACCATGGTATGAACTCCCCTACAGGTACGTTTGGTAGAAGCTGTGCCTGAAGAATGCTGACCAGAAAGCTGTGCCTGCAGCCCCAAAACCTCAAAGAGAGAGAGAGAGAGAAAAGAATCTCCAGACTCCTCACTCTTCTCTGCATTGGTTTTGACAATGATCTCTCTCTTGTGAGACCCCCCTCCAGAGTGTTCAGCTGTGGACTCCCCAACATAGGGAGCCTACAGGAAAGCTAGAGATGGACTCCTCATCAGGGATTACAGTGATAGGAGAGGGGATAACTGTTTAAAATGAAAAGAGGGTAAATTTAGGTTAAATATTAGGAAGAAATTCTTTGCTGTAAGGATGGTGAGGCCTTGGAACAGGCTGTCCAGAGAACAGGTTGTATCCCAGGATGCCCCATTCTTGGAAGTGTTCAAGACCAGGTTGGATGGGGCTTTATACAACCTGGTCTACTGGAAGATGTCCCTGCCCACGGCAAGGGAGTTGGAATAAGATGATATTTAAGGTTCCTTTCAACTCAGACAATTTTATGATAATCATGATTCAATACCTTTTAAATTTCTGCTTGAATAACATCTTAACAATATAAACATCTGAATCAGTGCTAACTTATACAGCTCCACAAGGATGCTAGGGATGACTTCTGCATCTACCTTACAAGGCTCAGATCGTGTAGTGCTGGGTTGGCTTATAGAAGGCACACAACAGTTAGATTATCAGAAGGTGATAAAGCCTGGAGGGGATCTGTACAGCATAAAAAGGACTGTCTGATCCCTAGGGTGGAAAGTTTGTTTTTATCAGGATGACTAGCATTGTAGGGTCATCAACTAAAGAGGATCTGGGGATACTATTACAGTATTTCAAATCTGGGTCTTTTCATCTCATGAGTTCTTTACATGGGATTTAAACCTGTTTTTACCCTTTCTTTTGTCTTTCTTGTGGTAAAGCAGTACAAATAAAGCCATCATTTGAACAAAGTTTGGCAGAAGGAAAAGATCTTAATGAAGGAGCTGCAGGGCTGGTTGAAATGCAGTGATGTGAGTGCCAGCTGTCTAGTCTTTCCCTCACACAGGTCTGAGTGAACAGCCAAACTGCAAGCTTCATGTCAAACATCAGAGCTAAGTGACACCCAGAGTAGCCTGGAACTCTGAAGAGAAATAAAGAGTAAGGGAAGAAGGTAGTAAAAGCAGGGACAAGGGATGAAAAGAAACAGTAGGGAAAAAAAATGTAGTTATTCACCAAAAATTATTTTGGAAAAATCACTCTTGATGATTCTGGCATGCATTTTTTTTGTCTTAAAGAGGAATTTTCCAAATTCTCCTTTTCTCTCGCTGTAAAATAAATTACGAACTGTAAGCAAGAGAAGCTGTGCTACTTCTAGTGGGACTGGTTACACTCAATCCCAATATACAATAACATTCAAACACTTCCTCTTCTGCCTTGCTTGAAGAGTACTACAAAGCAATCCCTGATAGCAGTCAGCCAGCAGTATCCTGCCACTGCCAGGGAAAGTCTCAGTCAGTTCAGGAGAGCTAAAAAGAGCTGGCACAGCTTTGGGTTGTAGGTTTGTGGGAAAGTGGGATGGAGAAGGGAAATCTTCTGTTGCCTGGTCATTTCAGAAACTGGGGAAGGAGTGAAAGGCTGTTCACTAGGGAATGAAGACCTGATGTGAGCCTGTCCCCATGCCAGAATTAATACCACATGGGTACCCTGCACACAGAGTGGTCGGCATGAAGCGGGACTGAGGAAGGAGCACATCTGCAGAATGTCGAAGAGAGGTGCAGACTTCAGTGAGAGCAGCAGGAAGTTCTGTCACATACCGGGAGTCATAAAGGTGCTGGGTTGGTACTGACGTGTGAATCTGTTTTCATGGCAGATCCAAGTGAAGAGAAGTCAGATATCAGTAAGCCTCTGGAGTCTCCGCCATCTGATGCCTCAGCAGAGAAGGCCACACAAGGCTCTGACACTGACCTAGAAGTTGAAGGTGAATGCTTTCTCACCATCTGCCCCTCACTATCCTTTCCCTTTACAGCCAGTGCTGTACCTACCAACATGTATGTGTCAGAAATGAAGGCCACAGAACGCAACCACATCAGGGTCCTGACATCCACATCTGACATCTGAACTGACATCTGGCAGTTGAGAAAGGCAGGGGGGATTGATTTCCTTTTAGAAGCTCCCCCTTCGACATCAAGCATCTTCCTTCAACTCCTCTCTACATAGAAAAAACAATGGCTGTTCTTTCATTCTTTCCTTTCTCCTCTAGTCCTTAATAGCCAACATTAGCAGAGCAGGCTGCCTGGGCAGTAGAACAGCTAGCTGAAGCCAGGGGTGGGCCTCAGGCCCCGTGTCTGTGAAACACGGATGAAACACTGCATACCAGCTGTTGTCTGCATGCCTTAGGTTTGCCATAATTGTCCTTTTCTGTTTGCTCTTAACTCCTGCCTAGTGAAGTCAATTAAACAAGTTTTATGCTCATTTGTGTCACCGTAGGACTTTTCCATAATTTTGGATGAACATTTTTAACGTGTTGTAAATGGAAGGAAAATTAAAAAAAAGAAGAAGAAGAAGAAGAAGAAGAATGCAAGAAAAAAAACAACTGTTTTGTGAGAGGCCTCAGACTGAGCTGGAAAAATGGGAAGGGAATTTGTTAGACCATTGAATGTGTATAACAACATGGAGAAATACGAGCTCTATGTATGGGGTTTTGATGAAGGAATTCCAAATGACAGGTTTCTGTGGAAATACAGCTGCCAGCTGCACTGATATTTCTCACTGCAGCTGTGTCAACAACACCCAATGGCCAAGATGGGAACGCTGGGATTCTTTCTGCTGGTTGTAAGCCAAAATGTTCTGAGCTGCCCTCGCTCTGCTGGCAACATCAGCTGCGTGCTTCAATTAAGACTTAAAGGAAAAGAAAATTGATGAAAATGTTTTTGCCTGATGTCAGAAATTCTCAATTACACCAAGAAAGATTAAGTCACGTTGCAGACTGATGAGAAGCTACAGCTTGTCTCCAAATGCCAAATGGAAAAGAAAGAAGGGTACATTAACTCTTAGAAGTGTGGGATAAAGGTATGGGGAAAATTCTGGAGGGAAGATAACTTTTTAAAAGTAAAATTCTACAGTGGTTGCATAGCGTTACTTAACTTAGCTCTGTAATTAGCACTGTAAGATTTAATGTAGAGGCCAAGCCAAAGAAACTGGCATAATTTACTGATAGTTTGGTTTGAATCATGAATCAAGACAAAACAAAATGAGGTGCTCATCAAGGCAAAGAGCGAGATCTTGGTTGAGGTGTCTGCTTTGTTCTTTGCAGACAGCTGGCAGGCTGTCACCATCTCCCATGTTGCCACAAATGCTGAGGCAAGAATTCCTCTGCTCCTCATCTCTACTTTCTAGCATCAAGAAATGTTACAGATACTGGGGCAAGTCCTGTGCTTAACACAGAAAGGTCAAGAAATCCGTATCAGAGTGATGACTTTGGGGTATTGGGGTATTATTAGCTCATGCTTGCCAGCTCTACCTTATTCAAGGGGCCCTCTGTACCCAGAGAGAGTGGAGTGCTTAGTCCTCCGAAGATGGATGGGAGACACAGAACGTACCATTCATTCATACACTTTTTCTCTGTAGATCCTGGGAAAGCCTTTGCAGGTGTTATGGGTGCAGAGCTGTACCTGGAAGCATGCAGGCTGATGGAGGTGGTGCCTGTCTCAAACTTTGCTCAGAACTTGGCCAAGCCTTATGTAAACCTGAACCACCATGGTCTAGGACCCAAAGGTGTCAAAGCCATTGCTATTGCTCTAGTGGTGAGTACCTAGTAAGAGTGAGGCCATTTTTGACAGTGGCATTTTAGGCCTTTCATTGTAAGCCATCACTGAATACACAGAGTGAGAGAAAATATCCTACATTCCTCATAGGAACTCTGAGTCTCCCTTATAATTTTAATCCCCTGAACAGGAGAGCCTTGTGTGGCAACTATTGGTCTTTGCTGCAATAACTGCACCATGCCCCTTGCCTAGAGTCCTGTTTAGGACCTGCAGTGCCTACTGAGATTTGGAGGAAATGTCCAGTGTCAACTGAGGAAACTACCCACTTCATTAACTTTTCATCTGTCTTTTCTGAGTCTCGTTTACCTTTGTGTCTTTGCAGTCCAATGCAACTGTCACCCACTTAGAGCTGGAAGATAACCACATTCTGGCAGAAGGAGCCATATGCATAGCAGAGATGTTACGAGAGAATTGCTCTCTTCGAGAACTGGTACCCAATCTGATGTAGTTTTTAGCCAAAAGTATTGCTTACCAAGTTCAATCATCTGAGGAATTTCAATAAAGAAAACCAATTCCTTCAATTCCAAGTTTTAACCAAATGACAGTTGCTCCCATGCAAAAATATTCATATCTGAAGTCACGATATTTTATGCTCATCTAGTTTTAAAATGTACAAGCATCTGAAAAGCATGAAAAGTGTGCATGTGGTGAGTCTCATGAGGCTCCCAGGATCTGTTCTTTTCATTAGCACATGTGACAATAATTACCAGAACTAGATCTTTCTAGGTCATGCTTAGCCAACAGAAAAATGTTTTGGTCAGGAACTTTTATTCTCCAATATGTTATGGGGAAACTTTTCTAAATAGATTAAGGGATCAATGCATAACTTTCAGATAAAAATCCTTAGGCATGTTCCTTCAATCTGAAAGTGGGGTATGGAAAATGCATTTTGATAGGCCAGGGGATCTGTGTTGCATTGGGAAAAAAGGTTCTTAGCCAAATGCCTCTTGGTTTACTGAAGACAAAGATCCATGTGAAACTGATGGCTCTAGGACTTTGTTTCTACTAGGAAGGATAAGGGATTAAACACACCTATAGCTTCTATTAATTACTGCCTGGATGGCATTTATTATATTACTAGTCTTGCACTATTCTCTTAAGATCTTGTGTAGTAAAGACACAGTAAAGCTAATTCATTTTTTGGGCTCATCTTTTTTTATCCTACCTTGTCTCCTTCCAGAACATTTCCAATAACCACCTAGACACAGAAGGGGCTGAAGCCATTGCTGGTTTGCTTTTGGAAAACGCATCCTATCTCCATACGCTTCACCTCTCAGGTGGGCTCCATGCACTCAAGCAGTGACAGCAGTGGCAGTGAAATGCCACGTTTCATTTCAGTCCCCCATCCCAACAGTATTAGTCAGACTGTGGACAAAAACAATCTCTCGGTTATGTCAGTTACAGGAACCCAAAGAGGCAGTGTGGAAATCTATATTTATAGTGATGTGATCAAAATAAGTATTTGGCCTGCTAAACCTCCAGCATCTCTGCAAAACAGCCCAGAGTTAAAACCAAAATTATCCCAAGATAATTCTCTTCTATAGACTGAAGTGAAGGAAGGGCTAACATGTCAAAGTCTGATATGGACCATGATTAACTGAATGGCCCACGTAAAAGCACAGTTTCCTGCATACCCCAACACAATGCCAAGGGAGAGTTCAGCACACTGTTCACAGACTTCTTCCTCCACAGGAAACAACTTTGGAGAGGAGGCTGCATCATGCCTTTCTGACGCATTAGTGGTGAGTTACCTGAAATCCAAGGTCATTTGCAGCCCAGATTGCATAAGACTCCTCATCTTGAAGGTGCTACTCACTTGGCATGATTTCAGATGGCAATAACTATGAGTTCCTCACATAATTCTGATAAGTGCCTCATGCTTACTTCAGAAATGAGGGAGCCTGGAAGATACAAAGAAGGATGGACTGAATTAACGTTTTCTCAGAGTGGCTTTGTGAGTCTGGCTGAGAAAGAAACTTTCAGGACTGTGTAATAACAACAGAAGGAAATATGGGTGATTCCAAATTTTCAAGAAACATAAGTAGGCCAACCTAAGTGCATTTTGCAATTTTGTATCTTAGCTTCTCTTCTTAGTTCTTGTTTCCAAGTCTCTGCACCATTTGGCACCACCAGAAACTGCCATGAGGGAAGGCCTTGGACTGATAACAGAAAGTACTCTTGGTTAGGATTCAATGCTGACAGTGAAATAGGGGACAGAAACAGAGCTGCAGGATGTGTTGCAGACCAGACACGGCTGCATGAGAGAAGTTTGTACAACACAAGTCCCATTGCTTTTGCTGTTTTGGGGAGATAATTGCTGTGACATTGTATGATTGACAAAGCTTTGTCTTGGAGTACACAGTGCCACCATCTCCACGTTGATGAACTCCCATGTGTTATAGATTTCAACGTCTTTGATATCCTCATTTCATCCTCGTTTCATCCTCATGCTGGGGCCTTAGCATGGCAGCCGGCTGCAGCTGGTTGGAAGATCTCATTCTCCCTGCACATTTATCTCTCTGCAGAGCAATTACCAAGTGAAGAAGCTGGACCTCAGCCACAATGAGTTCTCTGAGAAGGCAGGACAGCTCCTAGGACAGATGCTCGGTAACTTAATTTATTACTCCCCAAGAGCCAGGAGCGCAGGCACTCAGTGGCAGTCGCAATGGGTCCAGCACAGTGAACATGTATTTCCTTCTCATCCTATGACCTGGTGGGCAATACAAAAGACCAGATTTAAAGATTCCTGGTTGGTCCACCTGCTCACCCTCATCACCACAGTTGACTGCAGCCACTATGATAGCTGTCTCGGAATAGAAATGAAGGATGAGAAATCACAGTAACAGAGGAGCCTGTGTCAGAAAAAGGGAACTGAAAGAGAAGTCCCTTACCGAGTTTGAAGCAAAACAAAAATAGACATTTTAATGGAATTCAATAGTGTCAAAACTGTTTGTTTTAAGCTTTTGATCACTAATTTATTTTTTTCTTAAGTAGCACAAACCCTAATGGTTTGAGTCATTGTGCATCAAGCAGCAAGGGAAACAGATTAGAAAGAAATAAAATAAAGCTGCCTAATTTAGCTATTCAGACAAAGTGAGATCCATTGTGTAATAGCTCTGGAGAAGGAAAACAAAGAAAACAGTAAAAATCAGTCATTTATCTGTGGTACTATTAGTGCAGTAGAAAAGACTCGCATGAATATCTGACAGTGTTTCTTCTGTCAGCACCCCCAACAAACTTACTACCATCATAGGCACAAGCCTGTGACCTGAGCATCCAGTGTTCCCGGAGAATTCCCATAACATGCCTTTGGTTTAATTAGCAATTTCCTTCCCCTGGTTCAGTATTCACACCGATAGGAACCTGCTTCTAATTACAGTCCATGTCTTTAAAAGATGGATCAATTAAAACTGCAGTGAGGGACTAGGCACTATGTCCTTGCATTGCACAAGTCTGAAGGGAACCCAGGGACAAATACTAAACCTTGTGGCCTTCCCAGCCCAGAAAAATTTATCTCCAAACTAAAACATCTTACAGCTCTTTTTTCCTTCCAGCTCAACTCAGGCAGGAGCTGCAGAGTTTATTGCAGAATCTGTTACTTTTCTGGTCTGTTTTTTTTTTTTTTCAAGGAATATTTTTAAGTTAGTTAAATTCACCATCTGCCTCCGTCCATCCTCCCATCCATGGAAAATCTGGATGAGAAATTCTCTCTGAAAATGAGAAGCTTTGGCAGTAACTTCTACTCCTCTCAGTGTCACAGTGACATAAATGAATTCACACATATCCTCCTCTAATCCTCTAGAACTTAAACTGTGAGGTGTGTTCTGCATGGGGAATGGCACTAGCATGTATACAGCTGGGCACAGCTACTATTATGAAGCTGAATTCCTCTCCTCTGCTAATCAATGATGGGCAGAATGAGTCTTGATGTTTTGGATGAGGCAAGGAGCATCCAGACATTTTTCCAGTGAGAAACAGTGCCTGCTAGAGTTAGAAATCCTTCCTCTCTTTACCTCCCTCCTTCGCAATGTGTTCTTTGATTAAGCCAAAAAAAGCTGTTTTCTCTTTCTGCTTGTGATCAATGGCCTGTTCTCTGTTCTGTGGATGTAGCAAACAGAGAAGACTGTAGGTACAGCCATTGCTGAATCCCCAGCAAACTTGCTCTGAGCACCTGCCCATGAGTCAGCATTTATGCTCAGACTGCTCTTCATAAGATAACATCTCCATTTCTCTCTCTTAGCTGTCAATACAACACTGGAGATTCTGAACCTGAGCTGGAACCACCTGAGAAGGAAGGGGACAGTTGCATTTGGCATAGGTCTCAAGGTAGGAATTCTCCTGTCTTGTGACACCCTTCACAGTGATTCCTGTCAGAAGCTGACTGAAACAATGATTGGGAACTCACATCCCTGAGGTCTGAGCAGGATTCAGTACCACTAGCAAGGCTCATCCTACTGACATTAGGAGGCGGTGCCAGGAGAACAATTAAAGCCGTGAGTAGGTCTGGTGACTCACATGGATGAAGAGATGCTGGGACATTGCAGAGATGTTGGATTCATTGGGGCTGGGCTGGGTGTGACTTGAGAGATGCTCCATCTCAGCCAGGCAAGAAAGAGTAGAGTGATAAAACACGGTGTGCATGCAGTAGCTGAGATCTCTCTTCTCTCCCTGGAGGGCAATGCTGCACTGAAAATACTCAACCTGTCTTGGAACAGCATTGGGAATGAGGGAGCACAGGCCCTAGCAGAAGCTCTCAAAGTTAACAATGTGCTGATTCACCTGGACATCAGCAACAACCAGATCAGCAATGAGGGAGCCAAGAAGATCTGCAAAGGCCTTGAAGTCAATGGAACACTCAAAGTCCTGAAGGTAAAATAAAGCCCTGGCAGGGCCGGAGGAACGAATGGGGGGAGTAGGAGGATCTGAGGCATGAAAGACAGAAGTGAGCAGCCTGAACTAGAATAGGATAGATGAGTACTGCTCTGGTTTGAAGGTGAACAAAGCAGAAAGAAATTCTATGCTGTGAGTTTCCGCCAGGGCAAACGAATTGCACTGTTCCCTCAAAAAATCACCCAAATACTGGCTCTGGCATAACTCCACACCCATTATTACCCCAAAGTTGTTGATTCCTGTCATATCTAGCCTCATCCAAGTGAGAGCCCAGGCATTCATCAAGTCTGCATATATCCACAACATAGAGTTGTGAATATACGGATTTATACATATTGTAAGCTTCAACATAAGGAAAAAGTTCAAACAGAAATTTGAATCATAGAACGACCTGAGTTGAAAAGGACCTTAAAGATCATCAAGTTTCAACCCCTCTGCTGAGTGCAGGGTCACCAACCACTAGACCAGGCTGCCCAGAGCCACGTCCATCCTGGCCTTGACTGCCTTCAGGGATGGGGTATCCACAACCTCCCTGGGCAACCTGTTCCAGTGCGTCACCACCCTCTGAGTGAAAAACTTCCTCCTAATATCTAACCTACACTCCCCTGTCTTAGTTTAAAACCATTCCCCCTTGTCCTATCACTATCAACTCATGTAAATAGTTGTTTCCCCTCCTGTTTATATGCTCCCTTCAAGAACTGGAAGGATTTGAAGGGAGGACGGAACATGCCTTTCTCAGTGTGTTAACGATTTGCTAAAAATTTATTCAAACGCTGGACAAACTGCTATTGCCACATCAGGGCAATGCCACAGCACTACCCAGAGGTATGTTATTAAGTCTTGGAAAAAGAAAGCCAAAATTGTATTCTGATAAGCTAAGAATCAACAGTCTTGGAATGGCACAAAGCTGAATGAGCGGCCAAACTAGCTTCAGAGGTTAGGCTTGAAAGCTAATGTATCTTCTCAGTCTGAAATCATTCTGTAGGAATTCTGCTCAGGAAAATCAGCCTGCTTATGAGCTGGATTCTCAGCCAAAGCTAACATCACCACCCTAAGAGCTTGCAAATGGCAGTATGGTGGTTGAGGGACATCTTTAAAACTATTTGTACCGGTCTGTCTTTGGACACCCCTGTCTTTGTAAATCACTGCAACCACACTGCCTTTTTTGGATTGCTGTTTTAGATCACAAAAATAAATGTGGCTATTTGCCTCATTCTTAGCATGGCCAAAGGTAAGATCACTACTTAACGTTTCAGCATTCCTCTCTGGGAGCTGACAACCCTACGGCCAGCGCATGCAACACAGCACTTCACGTCCTAACAATATCTTTGCAGTGGTGCAAAGGGTAGCAAGGGCTCTTTCATGTACCTGCACAGATTGTCTTCGGAGCTGATAATATAAATAATTTAGAGTTAATAATTTAGAGTTCCATTGGCCTATGTTAACCACCTAAGTTTTTTTTCACATAACTGGAGTGGAAAGTACACATAAAGTTCAAGGTGGAGAAGAAGTGATGTTCACACACTAAGGAATGTATGTGGCAATGCCAACCCCATAACTCTAGATATCTAGACCTTGTAGGCCTGACACAGCTGATCAGCCTGAGCCCTGATCAGCTGTGCTGCCAAGAGGAGCCGAGGGGTATGGAAAAGGTCCTGAAGGACATACCCTGTAAGGGGTACCTGCCATCTCACAGGGTTCCCTGTTCAGATGAACTTTACTAGCAAACATATCCTCAAATACAGTCCATTGTCTCAGCCTTTTGCCATCATATGACTGAGCACACCCCACATCACATACTTCCATGTGACGTGCATAAGGGACATGCCAAATTTCATACATGGAGACAGATAGAGGCTGAGAAGGCAACTCCCCTGAAGAGCTGCACTGCAGAGTTTTGAGGGACAGAGACAAGAGATGGTGAGACAAAGAATAAACACATCAAAAGGGACCACAGTAACTCTACAGGCTTGCTGAAGAATGGGAAAAAAGGGTCACTCCTGAGGTTACAGCATGCCTCCTGCCGGGACACGAAAGCTTCATTCTCACTGTGCCTGTCTACATTTCTTCTTCCACAGATGGCCAATAATCTCTTGACCGTGGAAGGTGCCACTGCGCTAGTGGGATCTGTCAGGAAGAACCCTAGTTCCATGATGGAAGAGATCAACATCTCAGTAAGAGCTTATGTACTGAAAAACTTCAAAGCCCAAACAGCATACATTTTTAGGAACTAGTTAAATCCCAGAGCTGTCCCCTTCAAAACTGCTTTGAGACTTTCTGTCTCTTTCATTTATGCTGTCACGGTATTGTCTAAGGGTCTGCGTCCGTGACAAGGGGGACAGGCCCGAAAGAAAAAAAAACGAGAGAAGAGGAAGGAAAGAAAAAAAAATTGCCGGCGATAAGAGCCAGCCCCCGGGCGGTCCGGCGGCTAAAGCGGCAGAGAAGCCGCGGAGCCGCAACCTGGGAAGAGGGGGACCCGTAGACGGATTTAACACAAAAACAGCGGCACCGATCTGAGGAGGAACAACTAATTTTACTAAATATATCAAAATGAGGCTAGTAGAATTATGATAGAGGGTTTACAGGCTGAAAATCTTACACAGTAAAATGCAGGAGGACCACGTGCTTTCTCCGCCAGGCTGGGAAGAACAGACCCCGCGTCTCCCACGTGGCTTCACCACCCCCTCTCCCGCAAAGACCCCTGGGGAGTGCACCTCCTCCCCTCCCCCTCAGAGGGCCACACCAAAAAAGGCAGTTTGCAGTAACCGGGGAATTAACTCTTTAACTGTCCGTACCTTACATGATGTAATGATGTGGAATACCGACAACAAAAAATCACAAAACCATAACATATGCATAGCCATTATTTAAAAAAAAAAAAAAAAGGCTACGATTTTACAGCCCTTGTAGGAGCTACGTGGAAATTATAGAATTTTGGTCTATCTCTGGAGAGAGGTACTTGTAAAATCATCACATTTCACTCCCTTCTATTTTGCAGCAGCAGAACAAGAATGAGGAGTGAATTCACCATGGAGGATGAATTCTCTTCATCCCCTGAGCTGCCTCCCTCCAGAGTAGCCTAAGATGCTAGATACTGTAAAATGCTTTGATACTCTGTCAGGATGTAAGAGGAATAGAAAGAGATGGATGCTTCAAGGCATTGAAAGCAAAGTGTTTCTTATTTTAAAAAATAAAATAAAATTTAGAGCAAAGGAAAAAATTAAAGGTGGGAGGAAAAGAATCAGAGAGACCAAATATTAATATGCATTTCCCTGCATAGCAAAATGGTAGAGTGACATATATTATTGTAACCTCATGTGCTACTTCTAAAATGGCTCAGAAAGACTTAGAAATGCTTCTGATTTCCTAAGTGAGGGCAGGGGCTACATCCACGCTGAGCAGAGACCCAGCCACATACCAGTCTGCTCCTATCTCTCCCATCCATGTGGGGGTGCTTTACGGGAGGAAAACCACCTTGCAGGCCTGCATGGACTTAGAGAATGTGTCAGTGGCTTCAGGATCCTCTGTTCACCTTTAGGAGAGCCAAGATTAAAGGAAAGAACATTTTAAAAAAATGAGATTTGAGTCTTGAAAGATAAATATTATATTCACACTTGTAAAAACCTAAAAATAGTTCATGGGCAGTTTTGGAGACTTGGGTAACAGGTGGTATTCTTGCCCTATGAAAACAAAACAGAATAAATAAATAATATTAATCTATGGTCTTTGCTGGGAGTACCAAGGGCTTTCAGCAGAGATCATCTGAAGAATGGGTATTCCTCTAGGGCAGACAATTTTTCATGCATAAATTAGCATCAAAGAAAATTATTTGCCAAGACTGCTTCATTTTGCAAAAGAGAACTGAAAGAGGCTGTGTGTGAATAAAAGGCTTCAGTATAGTATGCATGGTTCTGTTAGATTAACTACTAATAACCTAAACAATTCATAACCTTGGAGAGAGTAATATATTTTGGCTAAATTCTGAGAAGTTAAAGAAATTATTGAAATGCATTTATTAAAAAAGAGCCACTCGAGAAATTCCAAGGCAAGGAGCTAATTAACATTAAGAATCTTAAACGTGACTTAAATCTCACTAAATGTTTCTGCTTTGCAGCGTTAACAAATGCTTTCTTTTCTTCACCCTCAAAAAGGCTAAATTATCTGGCATTTCTTGAATGGTCAGTGGCATGAATTTACAATGCCTTTATGGTATCTCAATCACATGTTTGTAGACAAACATCTAATCTCTCTGATAGATTTCATTCCACCTGTGATGTAGATAGTCTTGTATTTCAGTTCAGAATATTTGCAAATATACACCTCCTAAGATCTTCTCCTGCCTTAAACCTTTAAGAAATCAGAAAAGCGTTTAATCTTTAATAAGAAACTTAAGGGGGAATGCAAACAACAGCCTTTTCTGCCCCTTTTCTCAGTGATAATGTTTATATTGACTTTCAAGGAAGGAATAATTAGTGTGTCTGTAACTGAAATTCCAAATAAGGATCATTTCTAGAAATCTTCGCATAGGTTTGACAGCACTAGTAAAGGCAAAGCGATAGAAAGGCACATTTTTAATGCTGTAGTTTATTGCTTCTGACAACATTTCTAAGCACAGCTGTTCCTCACATTCTTTCCATAATCTGCTTTTATAGACTTTCAACTTGCAGTTACTGGCAATCAGATATTTTATGGAAGGCATGAATCAAAACAGCCAACGTGCCCATCTTCACCATCACAGTATGAAAGAAAATACCATTACTTATCAGCTGCCTGTGCATTGTTTTTCTGGACTGTGGGATGACTGTGCCAAAGATGCAGAAATAACCAGCTGGCTCCCCCCAGATACACGCTGACTCTAGCACAGCCTGCTCAGCCAAGTGCAGTGCTTTGGCGTGCTGCTTCTGAGGCCACACTGGCAGCCTGCTGCCTTTCTCCTGGGGTCAAGCCCAGCCTGGCAAGCCTTGGAGAGAGCTGGCTGCAGGCAGAGACAGCTTGGGTTTCTGTGCTGGGTTCCCAAGACTAAGATGCTCTGCTAGCCTGCACATTTCATCGAGGTCTGAATGGCTTTGGCAGTGAGCCACTCTGCATCCACAAAAACGCTGGTACTGAATGAAGACTAGTAAACCCAGGCAGTCCCAGACTAGTTCAAGACTATTCACAAGTAATAGCAATCAAGACCTCACTGTAATGTAAAAATCTTTAGCTAAAAATAATTCATTGGGATACCTATGGCGATAGGACAAGGCGATAGATAGCGATAGGACAAGGGGGAATGGTTTTAAGCTGAGACAGAGGAGATTTAGGTTAGATATTAGGAGGAAGTTTTTCACACAGAGGGTGGTGATGCACTGGAACAGGTTGCCCAGGGAGGTTGTGGATGCCCCGTCCCTGGAGGCATTCAAGGCCAGACTGGACGTGGCTCTGGGCAGCCTGGTCTAGTGGTTGGCGACCCTGCACTTGGCAGGGGGGTTGAGACTCGATGATCTTTGAGGTCCTTTTCAACCCAAGCCATTCTATGATTCTATGATTCTTATAAATATGCTTCAGGGAAAAATATGATGCTTGATTCCTTGGGAACTTCCTGCAATGACAGAAAACAGAAACATTCACGAATTTTCTGTTCCTAAATTGCCTTGAAATTTCCTTCAATTAAATATGCAGCTAACATAATACACGAACTGTTTTTCTTTACTCTTCTGGAAAATTGTAATTGTATTTTCAGAATGACAGTCAAGGAGAAGGTAAATTCATCATATTGGTAGCATAAATTACAGTGACATCTTTTTTTTTTTTTTTTTTTGCAGAAAGTAAACTAACCTCACAAAACCCTGAAACAGGACACTATGCTGCTGCTCATTCTATAAGCAGTATAACAGAAAACTCAAGAGTGTGAACTCTGACGTGCTGAACTACCACTATTCTGTCTGAAATCCTTAGGAAAAAAGCAATGCCAGGCCTTGCACTGCTAACTGGAACTTCCTCTTTAGGGTTACATAAGGAAACAGAGTTTTAGCAAAAGTTCTTTCCATTTGGAAACACACAGACCTTTCCCAGATAGGTGCATCTCTCTCATCAGGGTTACAAAGCCACATTACCAGAGATAATAATCCTCATAGACCTTGGTTGATATTGTTTTCATTTTTACGGAACTCTAAGACAAATTTTGATCATTAACATTGCCTTACAGTCTACATCTTAACAGAATGGAGAGGAGATCTAGGCAGAACTGTCTCTGGGATGAATATCAATCACCTAACATAAGAGGTTTTCAGTATAGGCATTTACCTGATGAACATTTACCTTGTATTAAATTAATTTTGTGTAAATTAATAGATCCTTTTGTGACTCAGACATGGGAAAAGAGAACTAAGAACACTTATGTAGGGTCAGGCTTCCGTGGGATTCCTGAAAGTGAAGATCAGATAAAGGAAAATGGCACCACCTTAGGAAAGAGTGGTTAATGTTGACTTTAGATAGATCAGCTAATGCAAACAAGTCTTTGCCGTTCTCTGGCCATCCACCGTGACTCTCCTTCCTTCTATGTATCAGAACGTCCTAGTGAATGAAACTTTCCTCAAGTTGCTGGAGTTAGTGTGTCAAACACGTCCTGAACTAGATGTCATCTACGGTGAAGTTGAAGGGTGCATCTCCAAAATCCCCAAGCAGCATCCAAATCCTATGAAAGTGATTCAGGTGAGCTACTGAATTTTGTTCCATAGCTCCTCTGTACACAGTACCCACGCCAAGCACTTGAAGAGAAAGAGCTTGGAAGGGTTAAGCTTTCTTCCAAGTAGGAAATTCAGACAAGTTCCTTCAGAAAAGTATATTCAGAGTCACTACTGCACATTCACGTCTCTTATTCCATGCAGACTGACCAAGTAAATCCTTTGATTTTCAGGAGAAGCTGAATGCTTTGGGATCCGAGCATACTGGGCTAAAAAAAAAAGGGGGGGGGGAGTGGTTTTTGATTCACATAGTTGTGATTTAGTAATAATAATCCCCTATCTTTGTATGAAATCATCCATATATTTCTCTTTCAAAAGTGCATCCAAATTATTTCTCCTACTGCTGGGAATGCTGACAAACAGAAGCTGCGCAGTGTGACAGTCTTCAAAAAACCAATGTCAGAGATGACAATATAAGCAAGCCCCAAGTGTTGTAATCACTGAACAGCGCTGTCTACCATTTCCATCTGAATAGATGTTTGCTAGCTGGAAAGGAAACTGACTGGTTTCAGGTTTGATCCAAATGAGCATGTACCCTGCTCACCAAGCCACTACAATCAGCTGAAATTCACAGAACCCTTCACTGACAGTTGTGATTTAGCATCAAAATGAATGTGTTTCATAAAAAATAGGATATGGTAATATAAATAAATACTGTTCTAAATACAAAATTTTTAGCTTTTTAAGATCTGTAATTTCTACAAATAGCAGCAGATGGTGCTATCCCCCTGGCTGGAAGGCAAGGTGGCACTGGAGCACAGCTAAATTAATAACCCTTGCACTACCAGCTTCACTGTGCTTTTTAGCTGCTGTGAAGATTTTCAGCTAATTGGATGAAACCTTGCTGTATATATGACTTCAGATGAAATTAAGTAAAAGTTTGAGCTGTTTGTTCACAACAAACAGTGCTGCTGTGATTCACAGCTAGTGACTGGCACATACTGCCATGCTTTGCAGTTTTTAACAGCAGTTATGGTAATCAGGTGTGACTCCTTCAAACAGATAGGAGTTCAAAGAGAAAAGAAAGCAATCAGAGACTGGGGGAAAATGACCATATCTGGATTAGACAGCCTAGTCAAGCAGCGCTGGTGGGATTTTGTTCTGACAGTGGCTGCATTAAGAGTTAAGGACTCATACATCTCAGAGATGGGCTGAGTAAAGGCAGGGTGGAGGAATAAGGGGAGGGCTTGCAGCAGGCATCGGTGGCTGTTCACCTCATGGTTGTGCCTGTGTTTTATCTCTGCATTTCTTAGAAATATTTGAATGAGCACAACCTACGGCTCTGGGACTTTTTTAGGAAAATTGACAAGGATGGAAACATGAAGATCCCCGTGGCAGCCTTTCGGAGAGCCATGATGCAGGTGTGCCCCTGAAATCATGGCCAGGATGCTCCTCCAACAGGGTACTGCTCTGAGGAAGCCCCTCTGCTGCACCACAGCTACCAGTCAGCCTTGCTGGGGATGTTCCAACAAGTAGGCTAAAGGCACCCACTGCAAAAGCTGAGCCCTCAGTACGTTCCAGTGGAAATACTGTGACATCCAGTAAATACTGCAGAGGGCATCAGTGATTATGAATCAACTTTAGAGTACCACGAGAGCCTTGAAACATCACAGAGGCCAGCTTTTTGTACAGGGTATACCTACTGGGTCTTAAAAGATAATTATTTCTTACTGCTATGAGAAAGTGGGTAAGAGTTATTTAAATCCTTGACCCTACTCATTGAGTAGACAATTGTCTTCCTGCTAGAACTACCATGGTGATTGTACCAGTAGCACTGGTCACCTCTCCGTCATGCTACCTTACACCTTTGCAAAAAAACCAAAACAACAACAAAAAAACCCACATTATTTTTATCCTCCCCCCCATCATTCTGGATTTTTACATCCTGTATTTTTCCACGAACTAGGCTCTCTCCTCACCTATTAGAAGACAACCACATCCCAATCCAATACAGAGGATTTTTCTGCTTTAAAATGACCAGATTTGTTAATATTCCTCTCTCTTCTTAGCAATCAAACATCCAATTGGATCGAGTCCAAATTGCGGAACTAGTGCGAAAACTAGACCAGAATCAGACAGGGATTGTAGACTACAGGTGAGTAAGTGACTCCACTTATTTACTGTCTTGTCTTTTTTTTTTTTTTACTTTGGTACAATACCAAGGAAACACATCCTCATTCAATTCAGTTGTTGAAGGGACACATTTCTTGTCAATCCAGTAACATGTGTTACACATTACTTACCTAAGTGAAAGGTAGATCACACAAGGCATCATACACTTAGAAGCCTTAATGAATCAAACTAGAAGTCAGTATTACTTTTCTGTTTTATAAATTTCCTGTGAGAGTGCATGGATCTCAAAGCTGAATGGCGTTTTCATTCACGCTTATAAGCCTGCATGAGAAGCATCAGCTCAACACTGTCTTCCCCCAAAGCTAAAGTACAGTTTGCAAAGACAGCATATCTGTGCCTTCAGACCTTTTCCTCCATCCTCAGGGGCTCTTATTTTTTTCTTTCTCTCTGATCGTTCTTCCTAGGAGACCTAGTTTTCCCTGGAAAGCCACCTTCAAACTACAGAACTTTTCATTCTCTTGAAAGTGCCTCTTTCTTAGTGCCTGTAGCAATCATGTCCAAGTTCTGAGAGTCTGAGCAGTCAGCAACAAACTCCTTGGAGGTTGCCAGTTGCTGCAGGCTAAACTGCTTGTCATTGGACCACAAATTTCCCCCTAGATTTGCAGTCAGTTCTGACATGTGACTCATCACCTGAAAGCCCTATTGATGGCCAAATATTTCCACTTTTAGTACATGTTGATGGGTTTAAATATAAGCTGTAGTCTAGTTTTAAGGCTAGAAGCAATGGGTCAGCTTTGCAAATCTTTTTACCTCCCAGCCTCCTAATGTTTTCGAAGAGCAGCTGAGATATGAATGACTTTATTCCTTTTCATCTATCAGTGCCATGCTAAAAGCATCTATGTTCAGGCACTGTATAGACCTTAGCCTGGTTAATCTTGAATTAGAGGTTACACAGGGTTACTCAGTATTTTAGGCACAAATTACAAAAATGTGGTTGAGCAGTAAGCAAATGAGGAACCATTGAAACCCAGTGGACAACAAGGCTGCTGCTGAATGCACGTGGAAATTAAAAATAAATACAGATACTCCTTATCAAGCTGCTTAGCACATTTTAACACTGAATCAGGTGTGTTAGCAGCAATATCCTCCTTGCAGACAAGAGTCAGAAGAGCTGTCACCTTTGCCGCCCTTACTGTTCCCACCTCAGACCATCTCCTCGGGGTCAGTGATGAGCTGATGCTCAGGGATTAATATTGCTTCATCTCTTTCTTTTCAGTCACCTGAAAGAGCAGAAGCCAGCACAGAAACCTGTGAAAGAGGAAATGAAGGAGAAAGAGATGTAAAAGTGAAGTGAGAAGGCAGGTCAGCCAGTGAAATATAGTAGGAGAAACACTGGAAGAAAGTTCAGAGCGGCCCCGGGCTTGGGGGGGATCTGAGAGAATTCAAGTTATCGAATGTAGAAATAAAGCTGATGTTCCCCTGCAAGGTAAGTCTGGTCATTTCGGTCAAGAGCTGGAGCCAGTGACCAGATCTATCTCATGACTACTCACTAGTCTATAGACTTGTATTGTACTCTCCATCCTCCCTCACCTCCCCACCATTTTTCTTTCTTCCAAGCTGAAACATGCCAGCTATTCAATCATTTCTCATAGGACAGACTCTGTAGATCCTTGTTTCCCTTCTTGGAACCATTCCCGGATGGAATACACGGGAATAAGAATCACAACTGCAACGAGCATTCAAGACCCTGATGCACATGCACGAGCATAACACGGTTTCTTTTCATTCTCTTTCCCTTTCCTAAAAACTCCTAACTCCTTGACTGTTAATGAGCACGAAGGTATGTTTCACAGAACCAGACACCAGACCTCCAAGACCTTACTCCTGAATACCAAGCCTCACCATGGAGCCCATCCTTTTACACGTGGAAAACGCGAAGGGGGCGGCACGCTCATCATTTTGCAGTTCGACATCTCTTCTTCCTAACACAGAGCAGCTGACAGCGACTCCCCTGTGGAGAAGGACGCTCCTGAGCCAGGGCCGCGAGGGCCCGAGGACAGCCCTGCGGCAGCGAGTGGCAGTGCCCGGCCTGCCCGCTGGGTGTCGCCGCAGCCCCGCGGTGGGAGCACAGCGCGGGACCCGGCGGCCCCGAGCGGAGTCCATGTTCTCTTCTGAAAGAGACTTTGTGTCCTCTTTCCAAAAAAATGCCACCCGCAGGAACGTCATCTGGTGATTTTCCTGCCGTCCTGCCAGACTCCATGTATATACTAGGAAATATCTTCATCATTTATTCCCACAGCATCCTGGGTTTGTGCTGCATACGCTACGCGTGCATCTTTATCTCACGCGCAGTGCTGTTGTGTATTAGTCACGCGTTGCTGTTCTGCTTAGGTCTGCACAGAACTGGCTGCCCAACTAAACTGATTTGCCCAATTACTGCCCTTAAGCTTCTAGATTAGCTACAGCCATGAAAAATCCTCTCTTCTGTAAGAAAATCACATAATCGAATATAGATGGGTACTGGCCTGCCGCAGGTGTGGCTTTTATTTAGTTGAGTGTCCTCTTAAGCTCCAGATTCAACAATGATGGCAGCTATGTTGTACACCTACACCGCAGAAAACCTGCAGGGTGATTGGATGGTTTCTTTCTCAAAACAAAGAAACAAAAAACCTGAGAATTTTGTATCAAATTCAAACCCAAATTTCTTGCTTCTAGAAGGGTTTGATAAGTAAGAATTACCTACTTCACCAAACACACAAAATCAAAAGAGAGTGAATCTCTGGGGAGGACCCAGGTGCAACATGTCCTACCGTGTTGCTTGATGCAACTAAAATCAGTAAGTGCCTGTGAAAATGTAAATTCTACGAATTCACATGCAGGCAGTGTGGTGGAGGGATGTGGCTGCAGTCTGTATTGTTGCAGAGTTTCTCTGAACACTCTCAGATCAATAAAGCTTTTTTAAGCTTGGTGGCAGCATTTGTCCCTGTACTGGCACTTCAGGGATGAATTGAGTTGGGTGCTGAGCAGGGACAGGCGAGGAACGGAACATGAATTGCTCGGCTGATCCCACACCTGTGAAATGGTGCAGAAGGAAATGTTTTAGCTGCCATAAATTAAGGCTGCTCTGAGACTCATCTAACATACCTCAGGAATTCAGCCTGCCAGCACAAAATTGGATAGTGCAGAAAGCTGGCGAAACAAAATCGCTGCATCTTCCGTGTGCTGGGAGAGTGATACAGCAAGTGATATCACCAGCTCTCTTCAACAGTAGAAAGCAAATAACTACTATTAAGTAATGTGTTTTGAAAACTCAGCATGCACACCACGGTATCTGATGTGTTCACTACTTTAAATGAACCTTTAGATCTCTTGCAGGGAACATCGTATTCCTGTAACAGATCTTACCCAGCAGAAGGAGGTCCCATTCAGACTGATTTCCTCGGTACCACTGCAACACCTATGAAAAGACAGCACTGCATTAAAAAAAAAGACATTGCTAGTCACAATCTTTGAAAATCTCATCTATATATGCACATATACAACATAACTAATGTTATATGCAGAGCTATTTCAGCTTGTTCGTGTCTAGCTGAACAGGCCAAAAGCTTTCTAGGCTTCACTTTCAAAGGAGAAATCTCATAGGCTGCAGAAGTGGGTACACCGATATTGGTTGTCATCTTCTAAGCCTGCATCAATAGTTCTTTGTTCCAGTGGCCTCCCATTCATATAATGGTACACCAAAAGATGTTCTGCATATATCAGTGGACACGTGCTTTGTTCAAAGGAATGTCCTGCAGCTGTGCATAAAATCCAGCATCATGAGATTGGGAGCGTGCTATGCACAACACACTGGACAGTGTACTGAGATGCTTAAGTTCCCTGCCTATTCATTGAGTACATCCTCATCTGCATAAATCACAGCAACTTTACAAAATCTGAAGAGACGATGGAGTGAAAGTTTGCAACAACAGAATTTAATTTTTTCAGTGTAAGACAGAGGATTTGGGTCATTTGACTGATGCTAATTGTTTTAGCAAGACACTGGAAAAGACAAAGATCAGAATGGAGCTCAGTTCTGGAAAATATAAGTTATAGTTGTTCTCTTGTTGTTCAGTAGGTGATTCCTTATCTATCCATAATACTGAAGCTAATTCATGGTTCCTTACCCCAGAGAACCCAGCAAACAGACTGCATTCTGAATTTGGCCCACAGAAGTATTCAGTCAACTCTTAGTTCATTCCCTGCCACTACCTTTCCTGCAGGACACAGTCTGCTGGCTGGGCAGATTGCTCTGGTGGCCTTCTCTGTGCCCTCACTTCTCACTTGCTTCACTGATATGATAGCTGCACAGCTTTCTGGGGACCAGTGTATTCCCAGCCTCAGGGAGAAGGGCGGATCAGATCATGTCATGGAAGGACATGGAAATAATGTCCTGCCAAATACACAAACTGAGTATGTGAATTTCCTGATATCTATGCCTGCATTTGTTGTCTCAAGATAAAATAATTGGTCATATAATGGAGGTCTATACGGTATGGTCCCCATGAGGGCCTGAGACGAGATTTAGCCACAAACTTCAGGGAAGACCAAGCCATTCTGACTGTCCTCTTTGTCACTGGTTCCTTCTCACTCCATCTTGGTGTAGCCGATGTGGGAGCTAGTGACAGAGTACACATGTGCTGAGAAGTCTGAGCTGGTGAGCTGGGACCAGAGAATAGCACTGCTTTACAGCCCATAGCACAGCCCCAGCCCTTGGGGCCTGGCCCCACTGTGAGGCACTGGTGGTATTCACGGCACCGCTGCTTTTCTCGGGGTGCCAGCACAGGAGGACCGTGCACCTTGAGTCTGGCCCCCACTAAGGCTGCACCTTTGTCCATTTCCACCGAGCAGAGGGCGCTGTGCTCTCAAAAGTGGGTCCCAGCACATTCCTGGGATGGAGCCTAACCACTGGAAGAAAAAGTCCTGCACATACACACCCTAGGAGACAAAAAAAATAAGACCACACTCAAGCCAAACTGTGCGCTGCTAAAAGGTTTTCTGAACCCCTTCAAAATGCAGCTTGTGAGGGTGTGGGAGGCCCCACCAGCGACAGCCGGCCATGGAGAAGGCTGAAGGCCACATCCCAGCAGGGCCACGTCCTACCAGGCCCAGTGTCCCAGCAGGCCTGGTGTCTGACAGGCGCGGTGCCTCACCAGGGCTGCTGCTCCGCCATGGTACCCACCACCCCCAGCCCCAGCCCCTGGCAGCACGGCCCCACCGCCATGGTGGAAAAGCCACAACTCGAGCTGCTCTCTGGGAGGTGGAGACAGACACAGGCGGAGTCAGATCGCAAATTCTTGAACCTTTAACATCCTTTCTGTAATTTGAAACATACTTGTTCCCATTCCAGAGCTCTTTTTTTTTTTTTTTTAAATTCCTTCCTTGAGACTGTGGAAGTACGTTCAGAAAAAAAAGAGAGAGAGAGAGAGAAAGAAAGTGGAAGGAAGGAAGGAAGGAAGGAAGGAAGGAAGGAAGGAAGGAAGGAAGGAAGGAAGAAGGAAGGAAGGAAGGAAGGAAAAGAAAAAAAGCAAGCCCACTACTTATCAGAGGCTCTGCAACAAAAAGGAAATATGAGAGCACAGCCCTCCCAAGCACAACTGCTGGCGGGCTCAGATTTCTGTGGCTGGGTCACGGCTGTGGCAGTTGGTCCTGCCTGAAACGAGGCAAACCAACCCTGTCTCCTCTGCAAACAGCATTTACCTTCTCCTGCTTCACCAGGCCTTGGTGTTCAGAGCAGAAAGAGCTGTTAGCAAAGAGCAATGATTTGTGCCTGGTCGCCCTCAGGAGGTGATTCTCGTCCTGTGGCCTTCCCAGCCAGCCTCAGCCCTTCCAGCTGCCCTGGTTTGTTTGGGAGAAGAGGGAACATGTCACTGTGCCTCAAATCCCCCAGCTACAAACATTCAATCTGACTGCTTCCACAGGAGCAGCCAGCAGACAGTTCCCATGTTTAGGATGGAGTGTGCACATATAGAGAGGAAAGCTGAGCTGACGTGTGCTCAGAAAGGGTCTGCGTGCCACTAATCCTCCCAGCAGCACACCATGCTTTCTTGCATCAGCCAGACCATGACTGCCCGCTTCTTTCCCCCTGGGCAAACCACAGCAGGTGGCTCTGATGGTGCAGCAGGGCTTTGTTTGTTTTGTGTACGGAAGCAACAGTTACCCATGACACCAAATGACACCTGGGTCAGAAGCCTCCCGAGGCTCCTGTCCTGCAGTGCCTGTGGCAGTGCTGTTGCCATGCTGGTACTAGGCTGGGTGGAACTGCAGCCAGGCTGCTGGGCAGGCAATGGGAACCTGTACCCCACTGCCATCCATACAGGGACTTGCCCCTGCTCTTTCAAACTGGAAAAACAAGGGTGAGGAGAGAAGCTTTCATGTTTCACTGCTATTATCATAGGTCAATGTTAACCAGCATCATGCTGTTTACATGTGTATGCATATGAATGGGTGTGAGTAACCCTAAAGGAAGGCATGAGGTTTTCTAGGAGAGAGTCAAGTAGGCACTTGTGCATCACCTGAGGCAGCTGGATGCCTGCCGGGCCAGGAGGCACCTCTGTGCATGGGGGAGAAGCCACCCCGAAGGAAGGGCAGGGACTGGGCACAGAAAACAGCCTCACCTGTTGTGCTCCTCCCTGTCACAGATGCTGCCCTGCACAGCTGGAGCATTTCTGATTCTTCAGGTTTACATCTTGAGGAGGAATAGGACTCTCTGGAAGTCAGACATGCGGTAGATACATTCATCTTTTTGGAAGGGACAGTGTGACATTGTAGGGTTTACCCATAACCAAGTCAGGCCTTTCAGCCACATGGTCCTTGTAGGAAGGCTGCTAGGTTATGCCCACCAGCGAAGTTCTCTCTCCTTAGCCCAGCTTCTTACACTACAAGGAACTCTGCAGATTGGCAGGGGACAGGGCAAAGCCCATGTGTGCTTAAATATTTAATGTCACGCAACACATGTTATTCTAGCTGCCTGCAGCATTTGGACTCCCTCCCTCTGAGGAGATGAAGCATCCTGATAGCTTAGCTGTGTTTATCCAGACACCCTCAAGATGGTCTTTGTCTCTGAAGCCGGAGATTTGGAGCTCTCAGCATGATCCCATCTTTTGAATGTTGCCCCCACATGGGAGCCATCCTGCTCAGGGCATCCCCATCTTCTCTCTGTGTCCATCTTTTTCCCTCAGCCTATGTTCTGCTTTTTAGACAATACAACTGTAGCGTGGTGTCCTATTTATAACATCTCTATCACTTTTTGGAATAGAAGCCTTCAATTCAAAACCAAATGCTCTAAAATCCTTTCCCCAGACATCCTGAATACTAAAGAGTGCTCTATTCTTAGGCACCTGTTGGCAATGTCCCCCTTCTCTAGACTGTCATGCAATCCCAGTTGGAGCTGTTATTAATATGAGACAAAATTTTGGTTAAGCACATATTATGCTAAGTTAATGACTTCTGGGGTGTTACCAGCTTCCTAGAGATACAACATGTGACTCACTAGACTAGATGACAGACTAACAAATTCATCTTCCTGGTCAAATGTATAAGAGCAAGTTTATCCTGCCTTTTTTGCAGTAAACTCTGTCTTACAGGTGTCCAAATGAAATCTGTTCCTGCTAGATTTTATTCTATTTCAGTCCCACATACTTAATTCACGCCCAAATAGCTGAAACAAAATTACTGAGTTCTCTCCAAGTCTAAGATTTTTGGATGAGGACATCTGGACTTCCTGAGGTCATTGTTCAATGGACTAACTCTGTAGATGGGACTCCTATCCTGATGCAAATGGCATGTTAAGAAGTAATAGAGAAAATCAAGATTGTCAGTTCACCAGAAAAGAAAACGTCCCAGCCCATGCCCTTCCTCCTCTGCTGCTTTCCTGTACTCATCACAAGTCCTGGGCACCATTTGTGTGCCTTTGCAGAGCTCATGATCAAAAGCAAGCAGCATGCCAAAGGCACGTGGGCCAGAGATAGTCTTCAGCTTGTTGCCTTTGCAATGATGAGCATCTCTAGAGGGATATTAACTGCTCACAAAGGTAGCTGAAAATTCTCCATGTGCAGGGAAATCTCTGTGAGATACTAAGCTAAGAAGGACGTCCTATCCATTTCACCATACTGCAGGGACAAGCAATATTTGGGCCACAGGCTAAGAGCTCCTTAGCTGTACAAAAGAGGGACTTTCATGTCTTCTAGAGTGAAGGAAAGTGGGAGAAGCTTTTACCCATCTTTGCTGCTACGTCAGATCCCAGTTCAGCGGCTAGGACAGGCTCATGCCAATACCTGCAGGCAGAAAGAAATCTTTTGTTTTATAAATACCAGCTTGTACCCAACTGCCCGTTCTTTCCCTGTTGGGCTGGTTATTCATTGCTGAGGTGAGTTTGAGGATGGGTTGAGGACTGTAGAAGATAACAGCCCACAGATGCAGGCAGCAAAGAAGAAAGGACTAAAAGTACTTGGAAGAAGAGAGCTGCAACTGCTACTGTTGAAAGACGTTTGCAGGGGCTGAGAGGAGAAACATAACAGACTGGATGGACTCGCAGAAGTGCCAGGAGATGGAGGGGTGCAAACATATGCTTTCCAATGACTTTACTCTCTGAGAAAAGCAGCATTCTCTGCTTCATATGGGGTGAGTTTGGAGACTGCTTTAGTAGCCTCATCTTCTCTACTAACCTTTAGCAACTGGATGCTATTGAAGAAATAAAACACGTAAGTAGACTTGAAATAAGAAGAGACTCCTGCACTCAGTATGACTTCTAACTGTACCAGACACAGCCTGTGACTCTGTTCCATGTTTGAGAAGCCCAAAGGAAGACAGCCTCCTGTATCTCTGCACAAAATGGAAGCAGAGTGGTCTCTGGATGACGGCAGAGTGCAGGGAGGCAGGGATGCCTGAACACCAGCCTCCCTTGTGACCCTGAATCAGAAGGAAACATTTTCTCTCTCTAGTCTGTTTCACCCTCTGATCTTTTTCCCCCTTTAGAAAATGGTGCAAATAAAAACGAGCTGCCTCATAGCTTGTGGATGTCTGTACTATATACTGTACAGCACTCCTGGGAGAGGAGGAAAAAAGGGTAAAGGACTAATCAGAGTGTTTGCAAGAACTTGTGGCCATGCCAGAAAAAGGTGTGATGTGGAGTCCTGCTTGATTTCCATTCCCCAGCCTATTCCCATAGGCTGTGACTTTTGCTAATCCCAGTCTTGGGGCTAGAAGAAAGCAAGACCAACAGTTCAGTTTGCTCTGACAGGACTGAGCCCTGCTTGAAAATATGAGGAAACCTCCTGAGTCAGCAGCTCACTTGCTCCTACTCTTGGAATAGCTGAGATTCCCGGACACAGTAACTTGACTCTGCTCCTGGCTCAGCACAGCCACTAGCTGAAAGGCAAAATAAAATCCCCTCCTGGCCCATTAACGAGGCCTATTCTGGGTTCAGGAGAAACCAGTCTGACTGATGAACTCCCCTGGCTCAGGGGCTCTGGCTGGGGCTGGGAGCGTTCTTCTTTCCTTATTCAGCAGACAGGAGGATGTTAATGGAGAGCATATGGGAGGGGAGGGAGTACTGTGGATATTGCTGGAGGAGAGCCAGGCTGAATCAAAGCCCCAAGAAGCCTATTCTCCATCCGGGCAACACTAAAACAGGCCATGGAGAGACGAGAAGTCCAGCTGTGGTACGAGGGAGTTGGGAAAAAAGCTCTCTGCCTTCCCCAGATTTTTTACTCCCACTCCAATGGGACAATGGTGCAGTCTCACAGGCATGGTGTTCACAGTACAGGCCTTTCTGGGGAAAAGCGTACCTCAGCCAGGCACCCCATCCTGAGAGTCCTGCTGGAGACTTCAGGGAAGCAAGAACTGCCTCTGTGTTTGCAAAGCGCCATCTAATTTATGGTGCTATAGAAATGATGAATTACAACAGTGCTACAAGCTGGAAAAAATGTGTTAACTCCTCCAGTCCATCTCCAGAGCTGATGCAGGACTGTTGCCTCTCACATATTTCCTCAGTTTCTGTCTGGACATGTTTTGAACAAGCAAGCAACTGAGGTTCCCACATTTTTCACTCCTTAATTCTGCTTTTAAAATAAAGCTCAATGTGATTAATGCAGTATGGGCTATTCAGCTGCTTGGATATGTCAAGCAGGACCAGGACGGAATGGGGTGCCTTAAAGGCAGTCCACATCTGCCTCATCTTAAAGATAAAATGGAGACCTGGTTAGTGAAGGCTTGATTACGCCTTGAGCTAAGAAGCTTCCCATGAAGTGGGAGGACAGTTAGAATCAGGTGCTGTTAAACTAGGCGTGTTCTTTTTGGCTCCTGACACTCTGTTAACATAGCCCTGACTGTGGCAAATTTTGGGCATCCATGGTGCTTGGCCTTGCATCATTCACTAGAGCTTAATTAACTAAGGAGCCTGGCTTGTTAGCCTAGCAAAGGGGGATATAGTTGCTATCTATAAATAAATACTTCAGGAGGTGAACACATGGGGAGGAGGAAAGAGCTATTCAAAGATAAAGGACAATGCTGGCATAAGAACAAATGGGTATAAACTAGCCTTGCGTACATTTGGATTGAGGTTTGTCAGGTTTCTAATGCTCAGAGCACTGGTGCTCTGTGATGGTCTCCCAGTGGGTTTAGTGAGGCCAAAAACAACGCTGGCTTTAAGAATCAGACACATTTACTCCAATGATTGCAAGATATGGCTGCCTGTGTGAGCAAGGAGCTGGACAAGAAGCCTGAAAGGAATGTCCTGATGCTCTCTGGGCTGCAGTAAGTGCAGGATGAGTTTTGGCTAACCAGCTCCAGGGCCCACCAGGAGAAAAGTGGGGGAAAACTGGAAGACTAATAAAACCTGAGAAACTTAAACTGTGTCTTCACTGCATAGTAGGCAGATTATCAATTCAGGTAAAACTGGAGCCTCGAAACTAACCCCTCTGCAGTGACCATGCTGGCTGGCTTTGTTTAGGGAGGTTTATGGGGCTGGAGGAGATTATCAACGACATCAGGAAAAGAGTGTGACTATTTTGCGTGAAGAGAAAAGAAGAAAAGAATTGATGATTGGTTTTCCTGTGAGTGGGTTGAGTCTGGGAAGCCCACAGTTCTGTTCTGCCATCCTCTGAGGCAAAAAGATCTCATGAGCCAGGAAACCTTCAGCTGTGAGAATGTCTCGTCATGTTCTCTAGTGGAATAACAGCTCAGTCTGACCTCAGGCTGAGCCCAATACGTGGTGCTCTGCACACAGCAATCCTTCTCTGTAAAGTCAGCGCCAAACAGACAGTGGGTGTCTTTCCCCATGGCTGTCCTGCAAAAGCGCTGGATTAGGAGAGACCCTGATCCTTGACTAAGGCATGCCAAAGAGGCAAATGTCCAAATCTTAGCTGCCTTATCCAACTGGAAGCCATAACAATACATCACACACTCCAGTTTACACCACCATAAAGAAGATAATGAACCTTATATGGGAGAAAGATCTGTTGTAATACAGCTCTTCATTTCATCTTACTCCTGCTGGGAGAAGAGGAACGAGGGGCAGATTGCAGAGACGAGACAGCTATACAACTGGCACAGATCTCCCTTACACTGGGGGAGTTTTCCTTTGGGAATCTCCTGCCTGTTTGAGTTCTCTCTATGCTCCATAAGCAGTGCAAAGCAAATTTAGCAGAGACCAGAGAATCCATCTTAAAATGCCTTAGGGGGGACAGAGAATAGGGTATAAATGGAACTGCAGTGATGTCTCTTCTAATTCTTGTAATCTGTCACCCAGCTACGACAGTGATAGGTGCTTTAGAAATCCACAGACAGACTGAATGTGATTTGATCACATTAGTGATGGCCCATGCATCAAGAGATTCAGAGGTGTTATTCAGAAAAGCATTAAAATAAAGGTGGTTGTACTTCCAAATCTCTTTTGTCTGAGAAGAGGATGTCTCCTAAGGCTGGCTTTACTCCTGACATTTCTCATTCTCTGCATTTTCCCACATATCAGAAATACAACACAAAATGCCTTGCCTTGCTATTTCCATAATTCTGCAGTGATTCTCAGCAGGAATCTGAGACAGAGAGGGTGGGAGGTGATAGTCTGAGTCGGGTCTGAAATATGTTTCCTTGCACTGGAAGGACGTAGATGTGGCTTCTATATAAGTCATCAGTTCAGGTCTTTGTGATGTGGCTGAAAGGTGATGGCTGCTACAGGCCTCTCTTGAAATCAGCTGCAGGGTTTCCATCCAACTCCTAGCTAACTCCATGCTGTAGCCTAGGAAGCTGAGAACTGCATGAATGAACACAGCGCCACGGTGGCTGGGGAGCAGCACACGTGGGAAGCTTGTCCTGTTGCTACTTGCTCTTTCCTGGTGTGTGAAGCTTAGACATTTTTCATTCTCCAGGTCTAAAGTTCTTGGCCTGGTAACCTTCCTCAAGTTGAATCAACTTTAAAAAACAGGAGAGAGTATGAGGAAAAAAAATATTGATTTTCCTTTGAAGGAGGAATTTTGCCTTTTTTTTTTTTTTTTGGAGATGCAAGCCAACAGTTTTTTCCCTTTTACCTCCCCAAAACAAAGAGAATTTATGGGTAATTTTAATGTTTTTAACTGACATTCTAATTTCTTCACAAAAACACTTCAAACATAGAGAACCTCAATAAATCTCAAAAGCACACAGTTAAAAGTGTTCACACAGGCCATAAAATTGTAACTCTGGATTTGTACGATTCATGCTTATGGTCAGTCTTGTCAAGTTTTAAAGAATCTCCCACTTCAGCCATCTCAAAAAGGCAGTAAATCTAGATTATGTATTGAAAGTGGTTAGGGAGCCTGGGTATTTGTACCAATGAAATGCCAAAATATTTTACTGACATGCTCCATTTTTTACATTCTTTTACTAGCAGTTAATTTTTTTATGTATGTATATATATATTTTTTTCTGTTGACAGTTATATTTTGGCTATTCTTAGCTTGCAAATGGCTAGGCCTCCTCCAGTCAAAACAAGAGGCTGAACAATTTCACACACATGGTACCCTGGGCAGAAGACAGCAGAAAACACAGATATGTGCACGGCCTGGGCTGACTATAGTTAGGGCTACGTCTTTTGGAGCTGTGGAACTGTCACGCACGATTTCTGATTCACTGGGGGGATGTTGCTAAAGAGTCTGTGCTGGACTTCAGTGTCCCCACATAGGGCTCAAGGTTGTGGCACTCTGCAGTGAAGGGAGTGACTAAGGAGGGAATATTTCTTCTGCATCAGAAGCACTTTAAAGCAGCCTAGGGGAGTGCGCAGCTAAAAGTGTAAACTGAAGCCTCTGAGGGATGTCCACCATATCAAGCAGTTAAGAGATATCTAAATCAGCCCTAGTTCCAAAAGCAATATAGTCGCATTCATGTAGCTCTCTCACTGGACTACTTACCTTCTCTTTTAAATGCATACACCTAACATTGCTACATTTCTTTCCTGACCCAAAACAGCTCTCCCATCTAATTTGAGCATCTTTGTGATCCTGCTTGCTTCTATACAATCATCACCAGTAGCTCTCTCCTCTGGAAAGGTGCCAGGAGCACATTTTATTTATGGATAGAAATCACCTAGAAAAGACCGAATTCCTTCTGGATCACAATGAAGTTATACAAACCAGGTGCATGAAAGATTTAAATGTAATTAACTAGCTCCTATCAAACTCACTCAGCATAAAGGAGAGCGGGAGCATTCTCCATGAACCCAGGTCCAGTCCCAGGCACTTGACAACCTCACACCAGGCAAAGGATCCTGATGCTCTTACGACCAGGGCCCTGATCCCCTCACCTGGGGCTTCCCCTACCCTGCTCATGGCCAGGACCCCATTTCAGCCCTCAGGGCCATCAGTTCCTTCCCCACTGATGCCACAGGGCACCAGTCTCCAGCTGCCATAGCCTTGCTTTGCCTGCCCACCCTCAATCTATTGCCATACATATGGAGGACCCCAGTGTCCAGGGCTGCCCCACAGCCGTCCTGCTCCTGGCTGGGTGGTGGGAAGGGCTTTGCCAGCCCCATGCTCCCCCTGGCCACCACACCCCAGCCTTCAGGGAGACAGCAGCCCACACTGTGCCCTGACACTGACTTCTCTACACTCAGTGGCTGTTTCCCAGTACCTTCCTACACGTCAGGATGTTGAGAGTGAAGGATAAGCTCCAAAACAGCCATCTAATGCCACCCCTACTACACTGCAAAGCAAAAATAATCTAATCATAACCATGGTCTCCCTCCTCCTCAGAGCCCAGATTACGTACTCAAAGACATAATAAAATGTCAGACACATATTTAAGTCTTGGCATAAGGAAAAACTGTTCTGGTATGTGAAAGATCTGCTTTTCTTTCACCCCCACCAGGAAGGTTTGGTCTTATTGTATTGCCCACAGTCCTCTGAATGGCTTCATTTCCCACTTTCTGTCCCTCTGGAAGAATCAATATGTGTCTTCCTTGCTATAAGGAGGATACCATGAACCAGACTTCCTTCAAACCGCTTCTCGGATCACCTTTTGCCATGGGGGCTCTATTAATTAGGTACTGACTAGTGATGTAAAGACAGTAAAGTCACTAAGGTTTTCTGGCTTCCCATGTTTTGAGAAACACCTGGTGTAGTAAGTGAGACAAACTCAAACAAATGATATTTCTATGTTTGTCTCTCTTTCTTCAGGTGAGATACTGTAGCTACCGATGACTTTACACTTTATTCCACATCCCAGGGAACAGTTTATGCACCAAGAGATTTTGGAAAGAAAAAAACAACACTTTCAGATATTAGGCATCATTAGACGCCTGGTTCTCGCACAGGCAGAACATTATGGCACTACGGGTGATGTTGTCAACCCTTCCTCACTTTTCCTCCTTGTTTGCTCACTTAAACCCAAGTTGCTGAAAAGAATCAGCAGATCGGACAGCAGGTGACAATGGAGGTGCCTTCACCAAGGAAAAGAGGTTTGTGGCCGGTACTGCTCAGCTGTGCTAGTGAGATTTCAGGAGGGATTCAGATTTGTCCTGTAGATCCTCCCATACCATGCTGGGCTGTGGAAGATAATTTATCTTTGCCAGCCAAATCTAGGGGGACATGCTTCTCACCAAATATTATGTATCAAGCAGTGACACAGATGGAAGACAACCAAGCACACTCAAGACCTACAATATCACAGAAATGGTTGAGTAACAGTATTGTGTGCTACTGACCCTGACAAGAAGTCAAGTTCAAGGGCAGAAGTTTACTCCAGGATCTCTTAAGTGATGTAGTAACACCAACAGCAGCAGACTTGTCCTGCTAAGAAGCAGCCTTTTGTGCTTCTCGTGGCACTTCTGAGTACCATTAAAAATGAATCCATAGTGCAACAATGGTGTGGAATGCAAGGATCCTTGTAAGGGATCTGTTTTTACTTTCTGGCTATAGCCATACAATCTGTGTCAATATGGATGGCACATACAGTCATGTGGAAGATTTCATTATTTCCAGCTGTTCCTCATTACCATTTGCTTTCAGTAATTTCAAGGAATACTGTAGTTGCCCTTTCCAAGTCTCTGTCAGGCTTTTCTTCCAGACAGAGGGATTCAGGTGGCTTTAGCTGTAACATTTTTTTTTTTTCCAAAGAAATTTGAGTTCTTTTAATACAGTGTAATAAGGGCTCTGTTTTCCCAGGAGGGACTAATTCTCATTTTCCAACATTTGAAGCAGGTACGTTACCAAAACAAGTCTGTAATCTGTGGCTACTGTTGTACACTGGAAATGGCATTCTTAGGGCAAAGTTCAGATAAGAACTCCTATTTACAGTGGAAGTTCAGTGAAGTCAGGACTGGTTTATTGCATGTGAAGCACTACAACAGGACAAGTGCCATAGACACTGCCTTCCAGTTCTGAGCATCCGGATAAAGAAGAGAGGCACTGGTGCTTTCAGCTGCCCGAGGAGGCTGGGGACCATCTCCTCCTACTGACCGCTCAGCAACTGCATGGCCAGCTATCTTGGTCCAAGTCACATTCAGAAATCCCCATTGCCAAGTAAGAAGGAACAAATGTGCTGAGCAAAAGATCTAATTTTCCAGTGTCTGTGGGGAAATCAACAGACAATGGGAAACAACATAAAAAACATATACATGAAAGTCTGTTTTTTAAAACCAGTTGACAGTCATTTTCAATGGAATCTGGCCAGCTCTAGCCAGTATTTAATTCAAAAATTCCTCAGGAATGAAGGTCTTTTGCAGGCCAGCTTTATTTGGCTGGGCTTGGGCTTTGCTTTTTCCCACATCCCGCCTGCTGAAGTTAGAGGTTGATGGCACACAGCCTGATTCCTCTGCCTTTTCCTGTGACGGATGCATCCAGCCACTACCACCTCCTTTCTAAATTGTCTGCTAAAATGGCTGCAGGCAACAGAAGCTGGAAAGAGAAAAAGAAGGAAAAGAATAATCCGCTCTGCCTTCTGAGAACAGAGCAAAAAATTACCTGATGGGCGATGTCATAAGGAGTCAAAGAAACTAAAGGAGACAAGTACAGTCCAGAATGAGCTACTTACAGTCCCATGGCAGAAGCAGCTCTCCTTAGTGCTACCTTATTGGTTCACAGTGCTGCAGTGAGAGGCTTTATCACACAGCAGATAACAGCAGCAACGTGCTTGCTGCTTGCACTAGACATTGAAAATGAAAATAATGCCATACCTAAAGAACCTTTTCCAAGCACTGACCATAAAAGATCGGGTTGTTGTTCTCTACCTTCTAAGACACGCAGCTGAGATAGGGGCACTTAGATACTCTGGCTTTACAAATCAGGGAGATAAAAACTAGTCCTGCTAAAATGTTCAGTAAGGCACACAGCATGCAGAGAACACATAGCAGGCTGATGACGTTGAGGTATTCCAATGTAAAGCCCTTTGTATGACAGTGGTCAAGCAAACCAACCCAAACACCCCATAAGCAAATAACGACCCCTTCTGCACTGTGCCTCTGTCCTGCATCCCACTCACTCCCCTTCTGTCTCCTTGTACATCCAGCCCTGAGCCTGCAAAACCCAAGGCACCGGCTCTCGCTGGCTCTGCAGCCAGGGTGGGGGGGGACAACTGCTGCTGCAGCTCCAGATGTTCTTTGTCTCTTCTTTGAAACTGTGCCTCAGAAAAACAAAAAGCTGTGTTGCTATGGAGACCGTACCTCTGGCACTGATGCACCCAGCGGGCGGCAGCAGCTGCTGGCTGCCAGGACAGCAGGGATGGGTGCAGGCGGGCGCGGGGCAGGGTGCAGGGCTGGCTGCTGGCACACCCTGCCAGAGGGCCAAGGGAGGAAAGAGTTGAACTCACGGATGTGGGGATTTTATTCCTGAAAAAACACTGTACAGTAAGATGAGGTGGGTTTGGAGGCATGCAAAAGCTGTACGAAACCCTGAGAGTCTACGCAAACAAAGCTGGTAATGTCTTATAGGGTGAAAACATTTTCTGATGTTTTAATTATTGTACTTGCACAGCAAATACTAGGAACAGTGGAGAAACTAAGAAAGATCTTTTTGCAGAAGCAGAAGTTTTTCCAGGAAAGCAGTGGAAATGCCATCTTTTGAATCATTTAGAAGTTACAGCTGCACTTCATAAAGGAAATGATGCTCTGCCGGTCCCCCGGAGACACGTGAAATGAGACCAATTAGGGCTCCTCCAGCTTTTAATACTAGCGCTGTGCAAAGACAGACTTCATCCTTATTATCTTTGAAAGTGAAAACGAATAGGGTATGCCCCAGCTGAATTTTAAAATCAGGGCTCGCATTATGTAAAAAGCCAGGGAAGATGATCTGCTTTGTCCCTAAAATCTCTGAAAATATGAGCACGGGGTTACCAGATCGAATGGGAAGGTCTGTTGGTGAAGTCTGGTCCTAGCAGCGCCCACCTGGTGAAGCCTCAGAGGACAGAATGCCAGCAACCCACCTGGCCAGGGACATGCTGCAGGATGCAGTGACAGAAATTTTCTTGGACCAGGGGAGCAACCCCAGGACATGAAACTTCTAGATGTGCTCACAAGAGCCCTGGGAAAGGTCTGGACTGTCTCCCACTCTCCTCTACATTTTTTGCCCAAAGCAGTTTAGCTTCATTGCTGCACAAGAAACTGAGAACGGCTGTTGACAGGAAGAAGTCCTATTAGCAGAGACACCCTCCTGGAGGTGGTAGGGAACACACATTAGGCTGCTGTCTAACTCTTGCACCAGTCCAACTGGCCAGGGCTTATTTCTCCTGACATCTGCTTTCTGAGGTACTGCCATCCATACCAGATTACATCAAAAGCCAGTTTACCACCAAGCTGCATTGCTTCCTGGGACATGCATCACTGCAGGGGGCCCACCATACCCCATCCAACGTCCTGGGGAGATGACATCCACCCCAGCACAGGGGCCAGGGAGCTACAACAACTCTGCCATGGAGATATTCTGCATTTGGCTGGTTAAAATGAAACAAACTCATAATTTGCTATTGCTGGAAGAGACATGCAGTCACTGGTGACATTTGCTCTGAAGCTGTCTAATCTCCGACGGTGTTCCCACTGGGCTCGGACACAGGTGTCTGATCGGTGTCACCTGCTCGGAGGACAGTGAGGCAGCAGATGCTGCAGGAGGGGGTGCTGTGAGGGCAGTGGGCAGTGGGGCAAGATCCCACAAACAGGGCTTCAGGAGGCACATGGCATAGCTGGAAGACACCTTGTTCTATAAAATGAAATTCCTTTCCTGGGCCTGAAAGAACGCATGGCCCTGTTCGAGAATTGTGCTGTTAATTTGTATTTTAATTAGAGCAATTTCATTTTGCTTCCTAAATTTTCCTTATCACATGTGTCTGTATGCATCATGCTGCTACTTCAGACGTTACACAGCATTGCAGTGCTCTGTTAAATAACTTCCTCCTTCCTTGACAGAAATAGCTACGTTTCAATAGCAAGTGCAGAGATCCTAGTATTTATAGTTTCTTGAGCTTCAAGATGGGATCACTGAGACACAAAAACATAAATCTATGATTTGATTTTGCTGTCTTGAGAAGCAGAAGTTAACAGAGAAGAGCACCCAATGTGGCCAGTTCAGCCACTCCACCAGCACCTGCCAAGAAAAGGAGACCTCTGACCAGCCAGCAGCTCCTCAGCCCTTTCCTCTGCTCTTCATTCAGGCAGAATCTTGGAGCCTGAAGGAGATGGGATACTTCATGAGCATCGTTGTAAGCCGTGTTTCAGCCTCCACAACTGAGCATAAGGTCATTCTGGACATTCGGCAGGCTGATGAAGTTCTCCTTCACTGGGGAACAGTAGCAGAGGCACAGAGACAAGACAAAGGAGTCAGAGCTGCTGGCAGGGCACTGGGAGGTAGCTGCTGCAGGCAGGAGCACTTGAGAGGTGGCTCCCAGCAAGGCAGGCAGCACGATGGCTCGACTGGGGGCTGGCTGAGCTCAGGGGTGCTTTGGGAGGGCTAAGGCCCTCTCCAGCACTCACCTTCCTGAATAGGGTCACAGGTTTAAAGTGAGAGCACTGGAGAAAGCGCATCCTTGCCTAATCATGTGTGGAAATAAAGAAACGTCTACAGTAACATGGGGAGTCAAGGGAGAGGAGGTGAAAAGAAGGAGGGGGATAGGAAAAGAGGAAGGGAAGGTGAAGATGGCAGGGGATCCATTCCAGCCCTCCTTACAAGGTGCTGGATAATTCATAGCCCTTGTTTACACTGCTGCAGACCACATCACAGACATTCCTGGCTAATGGCTTCCATCTGGAGTGGCCATGTGCTGCCCAGTCTCCCCTCGCAGGCCGGGTCCCTGCCAGAAGAGCAGGGCCTCCCCACAGACCTTCCTACCCCACCTCACACCACTGTCATGGGGGAGGGGGGTGTGGGGAGGAGAGCTCTCTGCCAGGTTTGCATGACCCAGGGTGAGGGGGCTGGGATATCCATCAGACATGGAGAGCCCCGTGAGTGTGGGCCCCACAGGATCATGTGTGGGGTAGGCATACCCAGCTGTCACACATGAGCCCAGCCAGAGGAGCACTTGAGCGACTGCACATCACGCTTCCCAGCACTCTGGTTTGGGAGGGTTTGTTGGCCAGGGCACAGTGCCAGAAGTGAGCTGCCTTTCCTGCATCTCTGTAGTGCCTGGGCCTGAGGAGCCCCGCAGTGCTCACAGCACAGGGAAGGCACCTGCTTGGCTTGAAAGTACCCAGCCGGCTCTGGCTGGGTCGGTGCTAAGCTGTGCTTCATGGGCCCTGCTGCATCCAGCAGGATCTGGGCCCAAATTCTCAGGTGTCTTTACATTGCAGCTCCCTGCCTTCATGGCTCCAGGAGTGTGATCCTCAAACAGACACACTAGCTCTGCCCAGGGCTGGTTTGCCAGGATTCAGAGATCAGAAGCCAATCCAATGCGCTATGCAGCACAAAGCCATGTCCTGCCTTGCTTGGCTCTCTGCATCTGCAGCAGGACAGAGCTGGGGGGCTACAGAAACAGAGCAGCAAGAGTGCTGCAGGGCAAAGGCGTGCTAGGGGAGCAGCATAGCCAGAGGAGACAGTAGCAAAGACGACTGCTGCAGAGCTGGATACATTCCACCCAGAAGATCCAGCCCTTCCTTCGCCCAGAAGACATCAAATGAGGCCTAAAACCTGACTGTAGACTGTCATGACTGCGCAGAAAATTCAGCAAAGCTGGATTCAAACCCAGGCTACTGAGGCAGCTGAAGCTAATTTATTTCTCTGAGAGTACAGCTAGGTGCTAGAGATGTGGTCACAGGTTAAAATCAGAGGCAGTGAGAGGTCAGCCCTGCATCCTGCTCCTTTTGTTTCCATCGTGGTGTCTCCCACAGCCCCGCTCAGCCACACTACATGCTCCCAGCATCTGTCAAGTCTCATCTGTGTGGAACTCCAACGAGAGGCAGGCAGGGAGCTGGGACAGGAGTGAAGCAGATCCCTGGGCCGTGACAAGGAGCTGAGATTCCCCCCCGCACCCTGTGCGGGTTGCCCTGTCATAAATCATCGTTTGTCAAATTCAATAAGCATCTCTAACACAAAAAATGACGCTATCGCCTGGGAGCCCCAAGTGCCTGAAATTCTGCACAGATGTGGAGAAATCAAAATATGAAGGAAGGGGGGAGAGTGGGAAGGGAGGAAGAGGGAGGACAGATTTTGCACGGCAGAACGGCACGTCTTCCCTGTGCTCTGCTCCCTCCCCATCTCCTCACCTGTGCATGCTGCCTTCCTGGGAACACTGCAGACCCAGCCATGGGCATGTGTTCTGCATCTTCCAAAAGGAGGAAGGAGGCTGTGTCTGCAACACTGAACATCTGCCCGCTGTGGTGGCCCTGTGCCTGCCACAGAAAGCCCCCCATGAGCCCAGGGGCAGCGCTGGGAACACCTCCTGCTTGGGTTGTAACAGCTCAGGGGGATCTCTCACGAGAAGGTGTGCTGTAGCCACCGCACTGCCGCCAGCAGCACAAGGCTCAACTCAGGATTCGGCTCCTGGGAGGCTGCGGAGCCAGGGGCTCGGCTGGGAAACCCTACTGCCTGTGGGAACACGCCGCTGGCAGTTCTGAATCAGGGATGAGCATGGCTGTAAAGGAGAAAAGGCCAAGTACATGCTGCTGTGTGCACTGAAGCTTAAAGCAGGCTCCAGTTATGCACGCACAGGTTGCACTGCACAGTACCACTGCCTCAAATGCTATGTATAAATAGGGATTTTTGGAAATATCTGCAACAGCCATTTTGTCTTCCCGTGAGACCACAGTACCTATCTCCAAAACGTAAGACAAGAGCCTCCAGAGCCCCTCTGTGTGCTGAGCAGGTGCCTGGAGGTGCAGCCTGTGCCATGCTGTCAGGGGCAGCCAGGCTGATCCCCACGCACAGTGCGCTGCACCCCAGCCCTGTTATGGGGGATCCCTGGCTGCCTGGCCAAACTGTTTCAGCCTGCTGAGGCTGCACAACAGATATGGGGATTTGCAGGGTCGGCGAGCTGCTCTGAGACCAGCATGGCCCCATGCAAGTGGGCGCTATCCTTGTGCTGTGTGGCTCTGTGCAGCCATGCATACTCCTGCTGTCAGCGAACCACTGTGGAAGCATCCCTAACTACTCACCGTTATTTTGACATTCCATGCTACGTATGTTACAGAGCAGCCATTTTAAAAGCAGTGCAAAGATTCCTGAAGCCTTTACAGAGGCTGTTTTGAATCTCTCCAGCAGCTGAATCTCACAGACACCCTGCTGCCACAACCTAATTGCTAAAGCTGCAGAGGACCAATGTGAAAATACATTAAAATTCCAAATAAGTATTAAAAAGATCTTCAGTAGATAAATATACCCTGACTTTGAAGGTCAGGGTATCGATCCATTGAAGGGTAGAAGCAAGTACTCTGAGCTGCACTTGTGATCTTCCCCTTGTGTTATTATCATTATTGGCATTGTTGTTGCAGCAGCGACACCGCAAGGACCTGCTCAGGACCCAGACGCTGCTGTGCTGGGGCACTGAATTCAAATGAGCTGACATGTGATGAGCATCCTCTAATGCAGAACAAACCCAGCCTCAGTGTGACAAAAGAAGCACAGTACAGCCCTGTGAGGTGAGCTCTGTGCTGCGGCAGCCACGCAGCTCCCGCAGCCTGTGTGACATGGTTTCGGAGCTCTGTGCTGTAGTGCAGTCCTTCTGGAGCCGGCGGGTCGGTTTGCCTGGAGTGCCCTGTCACCCTGAACACCCAGGCGACCGCTCAGTGTGTACTCAGCTCACCACACAGTGTGGTGTCCTGATGCATTCACACTGCACCGGTGCTGCGCTTCCTTCCTCAGGGCTGAGGCTGCAGGCAGGCATGCTTCTGTCTGACTGAGCGAGATGTGGGAACCCTGATGTCAGCTTTGTGTCTGGCTTCCTGGCAGCTGGGTTTGCGCAGAAGCAACGTGACCTCCTGGGAAGTGGGTGACCATTCGGACAGCTGCCCAGGGGCTGCATTTCTCTAGCAGCAGTGGTTAACCTGGATTCACCCAGGGAAAGGGAGCTTGTGCGTGCCTTTGCGTTCTGCAAATGCTCTCCACAAATCCAGCTCAAATAGTGTGCCCAGGGAAAAGTAGGCAAGTCAGACTGCTGTATTACACAGGTCAGTTACTTCAGAGATGGAAACGATTATCAGAAAGTGAGGTGGGGGCAGGTAATCTTACAGAAATAAATCAACTCTCTCCCCCATCATAATTCCTCGGCGATAACTTTCCAGAAGGATAAAGCTGTCATTTTTTCACTCTTCGGGGAGATATCCAACTATAAGACTGCAGTGATTTGGGTCTGAATCTTGCCTATCTGCAGTCTTAGGTAAAGTCTGCTTGGTGAGAGAAGAAAATATTCGTCTTTAGACTGCTCTCCCAAGGAAAGAAAGCTGACGTGATTGTGCTACCTGCACGCCTCTCTCCCTTGACACCTTTTTAACCCTGTGATGAGCTGCAGCCCAATCTGCAGCATTTGCAGGCAGTGAAATCTCAGACAAAATCTCAGGCAATACATTTCACAAAAAGGAATGGCTGGGTAAACTAATGCAGCCCACTTTACTGCGTGCACAGAGGGGCAGGAGGGCAGACACCACAGTGGTGCCCAGGCAGCACACGGGCCTGCAATTTCATGCCCAAAAGGGGTGTTGTAGAGATGTACAGGTCACAAGGATACTGCACGGTTTTGGGAGAAGGGTGTGAGTCTGTGGGAGATCAAGCACCACTGGCTAGTGGAACATCCTCTTTGTCAGTAGCACCCGTTCAAAGCCGCATGAGTGTGTGAAAAGGCAAAGGGAATCCTCAGTAAGACTAAATGCTACATTCCCGAGTGCCCAGAGCTCTCAGAATTAATGGAAGAAGGGAAGAGTGAGGAAAAGAGATACGGAAATGTTTTTAGCACATGGTTCTACAATTGGTGAACATGACAGTAATATAATACAGGTACCCACGTATCTGCTCGTACCTCACATTTCTGCTAAACCTCTAGGGTGCTGGTAGGAGAAGTTCGCAAAAACAAAGCAAAGGTCACGATGCTGACAGGGTATCTTTATTGCTAGACAACTCCCCAACCCACCCATGATAAATTAAGGCCCTTATTCCTGCTTAACCCATAACCTTTGTAGTAGACCCTCGAGGTCACCCACTTCAAGTTTTCCAACCTGGAGATGGGGGCAGGTAAGAGATCCATATTCACAGGTCCCTTCTCTCCCTATCAGATGCATAGATCAGTTCAGACGGCCGTGGCAGTGCAGCTATAGCCCCACAGCACAGGCACGCCACAGACTTGCGCAACCACACAGCAGCAGAGATAAAGCCCATAGTTTACGTGCGACACGTGTTCCCTCCTGGTGAGGCCCCCTCCCCCTGGTACTTTACACATTATATAAGAATTTTATTCCATTCTATGCTTTGAGGAAGGCGGCATTTTGCCAGATCTCAAAATGGCCTCATTTATCACCTAAATCCCCTATGAAAGCTAGGGAATAAGGTTTGTAAAACATCCCAGATTAATGAGGCTGCATCTACATCTTAATAGCTTTTGTATGTGCACGGCACTTCCACACGCATTTGTGCGCAGTGTGTTTCAGCGGCTCATGGACTCTGCTTGCTCCTCTTACCTGCTCTATCTGCGTGTGCTCATGTTCCTCTCTAATTCTGTTTGCGTGTGTTATATACACAGCATATAAAGTCTCCTTCTGTGACTGTAGTTGTTTATGCCACAAGCAAGTGAAATCCTCCTTGTGAATATCTGTGGTTTTGTAGACGTGATCTGTGCGTGGCATCTTTTTATGCTAGAGTTTTGATATCAGGATCAGCTGGTACACTTGTCTGTGAGTTAAAGTCACCACTTCGGAGCTGGCTCCTTAGGCAGTGGGGGCCTGTATTTCATCCCCGTGCTGGGGGAATTTCATTTTGCTGCAATATATAAGAATTCTGGTGAAGTAATTAACAGGAGCCTCCAGAGGCCAGGTTATGAAAACAAGGCTCCACGTGCCTGTTCCAGAGGAACCTCGTACTCCTCACAAACTCCTCCAGGCAAGGAAGATATTGCAGCTGCAAAGAGGAACAACCCAGGGCAGGGAATGGCAAGCACCAAGGTCAGTTTCTCAGTCCTTGAAAACAGCTTTAGCAGAAAGCTGAAAAACGGAGCAAATTAGAAACCTAGGTTCCAGATAGGATCATGAAAGAAAAGGGCATTCGTTCCACCTACAGTGATTAATTTTTAAATTGTATACCAAAAAGCATTTGACCTATATCGGTCTTGTGGCTCTGATAATTTACTATGTGGGACACAGGGAATACTTGGAAATTCCCCTCAGAGTTTCCCCTATGGTTCTTTCTCAGCTGCTTCTCCCTGGATTTCTTTCTTCCTTTCTGTATCCAGTTCTCCTTCCATCCCTCTGACGAGGAACTGCTGCTGCTGCTCCTTTCCTCCCCTCTCCCTCCCCCTGTCTGCTGTCAGCCATTTCACTTGGCTTTTTCAGCTCTTGCATTCACCAGAGCTGAATTCAGTGACAGCCCCTTGGCAATTTCCCTTTGCTGGTGACTCAGGTAATTAGATCTGGTGCCTTGGGGAGCTGCCAGGCATGATGTCACGGCTCTGCAGAAAAAAATACCCTATGTAATTGCTCAATACACTAGCTAATGTCTCATCCTGGTGGAAGGAGGAACCCCGAGTTTTGGGATTGCCAGGATTTCAGAGACTCGGGATTCTGTGGTCAAGGTGAATAAAGAATTATCTTCATTTCTTGCTTACACAGGCTCTTGCTTGTTTACTGCATGCTCATTAACTGCTCCATAAGCGGTTAGTCTGAGTGTTCGTAATAAATACCACAGCCCCTTGACGAAAAGGGAAGGACTGTGAACGCTGCATTAAACAAAAGAAAACAGAAGTGAAACATCAATCCAGCACAAGAACGAACAGCTCTGCATGAGATGGCGTAACCCTGCATCAGGATTATTCTGCCCTTTTAAGACATTTGCCTACTAGCATTTGAATGCATTTGGATACTTCAGTTCTTCCAGGATTGCAGGAAGACCTCTCTCTGTTCCTAGCTGCAAGCAGCAGATCTGGGGGACAGGCTAGAGATCAGGAGGGGTCAGAGTTAGTCTCAGGGTAGACATAAGAGTGTATCTGAAACCCATTAAGTGAAGCAGCAAGATGAGAATGAGCTAATGGATGATTCTTGCTAATGCACTAATAAAATGGAACTTAAGATTTCGAGCTCGTCCCTGTGCTGCCCCATCTTGCTTGGAAAAGAAACTCTCTGGAGTTTAGTATTCAGAAGAAATGGACTGTTCCAAGTTCTGCTTTTCAGATGTTTTATGTTGATCTTCCTTCTTTTGCAGACATAAGGAGTCCAGCCAGCAAGGATCTGGCAGGGTGAGATGTTTGGGCCTCAGCTCTCTTCCCACAGTTCATCTGCAAAGCAAAGGCTGAATCCATTGCTAGAGGTACTGATTGCTTTGCCAAGAGGAGGGGATGGGAGTATGAAAATTCAGAAAGGAAACCTTTGATTGCCTTCACTGCCTGAAACCTTTTCTCCAAGCAAAATGGGACCTGGATGTAACAAAGTACCTGCAAATGCCTGAAAAGACCTCACAAGAAAATTGAAGAATGGTGTCAAATATGACCTACTCTGAAATTCCAAGATGAAGAGATGGGTTTGCTGCAACAGCACTTTTGTCCTTTCCCCTACTGCAGCTGAAGTCTTGCTGAACAACCTGGAAAACTCAGCAAGTCCCCAGGAACAATCAATCATTTTTAGATAGGTCACATACTCCAGCTAGAAGAGATCAGTCTTTACTTTCCACCATGGTCTGTCCAATTCAGCAGATGATAATAACCATACCTCTGAGCTGGTTCTCACACAAGCACAAATACCACATTTCTGAGATCTCTGTTGAAGCTGTTTGCCTAGGCAGGTCACCAAAAGCTGGGTTAGTTCTCTCCCTCTCTCTCTCTCTAACACCCTTGCACATCTACTCCTGCCTCTCCTGGCCGTCCCCTGGCCTCCTGGGGCCTCATTGAAGGGATGAAGTTTCCATCTTCACTGCTTTGGTCCAAGCCTTCCAGAGGGACTGTTTTAGTTTCCCCTTTAGATATTAGATCTGAGCAGTATTTAGGCTGTTCTGGGTGGCTTGGATTCTGAGAGAGCCTGGAATAAAGGCCAGGAGGGTTCAGCTGCCATTTTTCCAGACTCCTAACTCCTCACGGTCTGCTTCCCAGTGGCATTCCGGTATAAGGGGATCTGAGCAGTACTGCAGCTGCAGAAATCTTGCTGGGGAGAAGAGGCCATAGCTACCTCTTTTCAGACCCCAGCTATCCACGCTGCCTTTAGCTGGCTTGTCCCAGTCACTCCACTCGGCCCTCAGCAGCACAGCTTGTTAAGGATACCATTCAGCTACCTAGAAGGCCAGGTCAGAGCCTTTCCAGTTGTTGAAGTACAAGGAATGGCCTTAAAATGATTTTAAAAAGGAAAAAAGAGGAGATGGAAAAGGCAAAGAATCCACCCGTTCTCAGTGCAGTTAGCATTTTCATGATTTCTGTTGTTAGGGAAACAAGATGTAAAGGGAGAAGCAACTGTCTCTTATGTCTGCACAGGGCACTCATGCCATCTCCATCAACATTTCCAGGACTGACACATGACTTTCCATGCTTGTGCACCCAAAAGCCATACAGGTACATCTAAGATTTATGACATGATAAATGAATCCATACTGTTTTATACTCTCAGATTTCTTCCTTGGCTCTCCTGAGATGTTCAGGGTAGTCATTCATATTTTAAGATATCTCTTGCTTCTGATTTCTCTCCCTGAAATCTCCAGTCAACCAATAGAAGCTGTGTATGGATATAAGCGCTTGGAAGTAAAAGCATCCCATTAATAATCCACATATTTATCTGTGTAAGAAACACTGCTATCTCTTGACAAGGCAGTAGCAGAGCAGAGCAATGTGGACACCTCTTTGTGGAGCTGGTACAAGTACTGAGAAGAGTGGAGCCCGCAAGAGAACACAAGCTATTCCCAATGGAAGGAGTGGATCCAAATGCAGCCTGGCCATTTGCCCTCAAAATCGTCTTTGGAGCCTTTAGTCTGCCAGTCTGAAGTCAGTATCAGTACATAGGAGGGGGCACAGAGATCAAACTATCAGATAGCCAAAGAAACAACCTGACTACATGCTTAGCCCTAGGGCAAAGAACAATTACAGCAGCTGACTGCCTCGGCAAGCCCAGAGATCAAAGAACAAAGCATTATTAATTACTGCCATTATAAGCATTAGCATAGTACCCAGTAGTCCTGGTCATGGACCAGTACCTCACCATCTTAGCCAGTGTGCAAACACAGATGAAAAGAATGGGCCCTGCCCAGGGAACTTGGAGCTTAAATATTAAACATGAGATGGCAACAATGGGAACAGAGGGAACAAAGAAGCAAGTGTGTCATAGGCAGAGGAAAGCTGCTCAGGAATCCAGACCTGTAATGGCTGTGTATCACCGAGGTAGCTACTGAATTATCTGGCAACAACCAGGTTTGCTTAAATATCTTTACAGTGAACCCTGATTCTTTTAATTGGGATGTTTCATACAAATGCCACACATCCATGGGTTGCCTCGTGAAGCACATCAGCTAAAGTCATATTTAGGTTATTCAGAGCAGAGATCTCCACCTGGAAAAGGGGCTAGCTAAGCTCTGCACAGTGGAGGCACTCTGCAGTGCCCTTGCTACGCTTTCCAGTATGTGTTGTCTGCCCTGACCCTGCCTGGGCCAGCAGAGACCACACAACTTCTCCCCGTTGGCTGAGGTAAAACACATTATTTGTTCTCAGTGTAGTTCCCACTGCAGTTCCCATTGTTTCCATGTTCCAAAAGTCCCATCATACCTGGCACTACTTGCGTTCCAAGGAACGATCAAAGGCTGAATAAACTAGAAAATCAGAAATTGGAACAGTTCAGTTAGAAGGGACCAGCAAAGATGAAGTCCAACTGCTTGATCTATTCAAGACCAACCAGAAGTTTAAACGTATTACTGAGGGCATTATCCAAATGCCTCTTGAACACTGACAGGCATGGGGCATCAACCACCTCCCTAGGAGGCAGAGGAGCAAGCAACTGTTCCAGTGCTTGACCACCTTCATGGTAAAGAAATTTTTCCTAATATCCAGTCTGATGCAGCTTTCTGCTGTTCCCACACATCCCGCCATCGGTTCCCAGGGAGAACTCTACACATCCTCTGGTGGCTCCAGGACTGGTCTGATGCTCTCCTACAGAGCTGGAGGTGAAAAGGCTGTTTCTGTCCCTGCTCTGTGGCCACCAGACATCTCTCACTGACATTTAACTCTGCAGGGATCTGAAGGGTGATATTCCCCTGCACCAAAACAACTTTCCCCTGTGCCACTTCTCTGTCTCTTCCATAAGCAACAATATCCACTCTATTTTTAAAATAACGTGTTCTTCCAATTTTTTCTAGCCAATGTTATGGCTAAATATGGTCTTATTTTTGATCTTCTTCTAATATATCCCCATGAAGAGCTTAGAAGGTTTCAGGCATCGTTTAATCTAACCTCCCTGCCTCTAACCTCACATCTTACTGTCTGGGCCACTATTACCCTGCACCACCAGTGGAGAGGATGAGGTCTCAGCACAGCGTGACTTGCTCCAAGCCACACAGCCAGTCAGTGGTGGCACTGGAACTTGAAAGCAAAGAAAACATGAACAGCCACCTTGGGTCTTTCAGCACTGGGCAGTTCTGCTCTCATGTGATTCCCTTATTACCACAACTGTGAAGAAGTCCTGTAAACAGTTTCCTTTTAATCCTTCTGATCTCTCAGTATTCCATCTTGTAATGGCACACTCAGATATTCTCATTTTCCCAGTGCTCTAACAACCTCCTCAGACTGTGATTTTTTTCCCCTTTAAGAAGAGGCTCCAGTTACTTTGCGTACATCTCTTTATTTCATATACGTCTATTTCAGGTTGTTGGATTCCTCACTATCTGAACACCTTACATTCTTTAAAATAATTATTATCACAATCCCCTATGAAGTAGGCAAATTTTACACTCTCTGTTTTATAGTTAGGAAGCAGATACACTTGGGGACTAACCATAACATTGCCTCTGCTAAGCATTCATGCACTGAAAGTCAGGAACTAAAATAATGAGACATTTTGAAATACTAATGTGACTGTCATTTTTCTCTGTTGAATTTCTGAAACTGTTCTGGGGTCAAATTTTCTGGCTTTTATCTGCTGTCATGAGGATAAAATGTGTTCATTTAACGAATCCTGAAAGTCTCATGACTCCAGGACCAGCTTGAAGAACTGCAGAGACTACACTGTGTTTTCCAAAATGACCACAAGGAAATATCCCAACAGTAGGAAGGAGGGCAGCTGTCTCAGTAGCTTCCTCCACACAGTGTCCCACAAGGATTTAATAAGGGCAATATGATTTGTATAATACCACTTTTTTTTTTTTTTTTAAATGAAATGCTCATGTGCTTTACCCAGCTGGCACTGCTGGAAGCAGAATGACTAAGTTAGGCGGACCGTTGGTCTGACCCAATTGGACACTGCTTATACTCATGTAGATTTGGGAAAACAGTAAAATCTTTTATTAAATCCATTGCTACAGGATTTGGTTAACAAGGGCTATTTAAATCAAGGCAAAGGGATATGTCTTTTTTGGTCATGACACAGGAACTGCAGTGCAGCCTATGGTGTACAATGAATACAGACCTCAGGGCTACATCTAGTTGCTACATGAATGGTCCCAAACGAAGGGCCATACCATCTCCTTCACTCAGTCAAAGGCTGCAGGTTCTGTCCCTACGTGATTAATTGCCATGTCTGGACAGCAAACTACCTCAGCAGGGGTACATATAAAGATATATAAGTGTATCTGTGGCAGTATATACAGGATAAAAAGCTGGATGCCTAGATAAGGAAATATTCAGAGCCCACATGGTCTGGTCATATGAGTTCAAGTGATTATGCATCTCTGGGAACAAGGCTATTAAAAGAAGGAATGAGGAACTTTCTGAGGCTAGCAAGCATCTCAACTACCTCAACTGTGTAACATCAAAAGATGATCTAAAATGCTCACTCAAAGTATTTCATAGTAAAGAAACAGAATGGCACCCCAAAGGACATTTCATCCTAAGCCATTTCACCACACCTATCGCAGAAACAGAGCTCAGAAACAAGCGAAGTGCCCTGTCAGCACAGACCATGGAAGATGCCTTGGTGACAAATTTACATGAACTCCCATTAAGCTAATGTTAGGAAGGTGTATGCCACATTGAATGTTTAATTTTGATTTCTGTGTAATAAACTTCAGAATACCACAAACATTCTAGCACAGAGGAGAAAACAAATCTACGTGGGCAAATATTTACAAGCCTAGATAGCATGCTGTGTGGCTGCTGGGCTGCTTAGCCTCACATTAGTTTTGCAGTCAATGAAGTATAAAAAGATGGTGATGTGATTGGTACCAAACAACATGACAATATGGAATATCTTGTCCCACCAAGAACCTTAACACTGTTTTTTGTGAGTTCATGAATTTGGTTAACAGAGCAACTGGTAATGATAACTACACAAATCATCATCTTATGAGAGTTATTTTACTGAGCACGCAATCAATCTGTTTTGGGCACAAAACTACTCAATAATTCTATCAACCAACTAAAAGAAAAACAGAGAATCAATGCATAACAGAAGAATCAGCAGAGAAAATAAATAATGATGGGACACAGTAGTTACAAAGATCCATCTGGGGAGCTTGGTAAGGTGGGCTTCTCTGAACAATGTGTGTCTGACTACAGGCAAGTGCAGTCATATATCTAGCACAAGAGCTTCCAAAATGGAACAATCTCCAGAAATGCAGAGACCTGGAAAAATATTTCAATTATGAGAGGTAAGCAAAAACATACACTTCAGAAAATACATTGATCAGCTGGAAAGAGGTCTGAAGCATAACATGAGAGACGAAAAACATCCCTCTGCGACAATTTGGGATGGTTAATGTATTTATTTAGGGTAACTTGGTTACAGTCTCTAAGTGGATATATAGGAAAGAGTTTTGACCATACTTGACTATATCATTTATAAGAAAAAGGCATAACAATATTTTGTGGTCTGAATCAGGCAATATGCGTGTTTTGATAAACACACAACAAGAATTTAACAGTGAGGTCAGTTATCTTGTCTAGGGTGCAGTTGCATTCTTTAATTCAAGAGAACTTAAAAATATGCTTTCACTCAACCTTGGATCATCTGTTGCATGACTGATCGAGGAACACCTGCTGAGGATCTATGATCTGTGTTATATCCAGCACAAAATGTCCATCATTTCAGAAGAGAGGAGTACTGGACACAGGAACACGCAGCTTGGTCAGAAAACAGACTGATTCTTCTCTGTCTTCTTGGGCTTCACCACAAACCTCTCCCTAGCCTGATGAAGTGCTACCTATCTTGACCCACCATCCCAACCCAGCTGCCATGGACGTGAGAGGACCACAAAGCTGAGCAACATCCAGTTCATTCCCTTACCTACATTAGCTCACTGGAGTAGGCAGTTATGTGCATCAGTAAAGTCATCAGAGCAACTCTGTATTCAGTAGTTAGAGAATTTTTATGAAGTAAATTTTCTGAATCTTTTAACAAGAGCCTCTGCAGTAAGTGAATAATGACCCTTATGTTAGGGTAGAACATCAACTTTTTGAAGCCTTGCCCCATGCCAAAGGCAACTTACCATCTTTGTCAAGAGGTGTAGGCATGGCTTTTGGAACCTCATGTTAGATCACAAATATTGCCCATAGGTATCTGAGATATGAATTATCCATTCTTCAATAAATCAGCAACAACTTCAGTAGCAGGAGGCACAGCTCTCATCCACCTAAAATCCCTGTGCTGGAACCAGGCCCTGCATGCCCCCACTGGCTCCATTCAGCTGAGGAGAAGGTATCAGAACTGCAAAGCTGCTGACTTGGGGCTTTCTGACAGCCAGGACTTGTGCCCTTCTCATACGCACCAGGATGATGACACAGTGACAGCTGCAGCCATTGCAGTCACAGAGAGTCTATTTAGGGGAGAAAATAATAAAACTGATATACAGAAATGCATCAAATATTTGAAAGTATGTGTGTGTGTGTTTTTAAGGGTGTTAGCATTTCTTTACTTGTGTCCAGGGGAAAATATTTGCATATACTCATGTATCTCTCTTTTCTCTCTGAATACCTGATGAGCGTGTGACATGAAGTATGTGTGCGTGTGTGTATGCAGGGATTTCTTCTGCTCCTTTCATGTTTTATAGAAGCTGACTGTGACAGCTGTGACTGCTGATTTGAAATGACCCCAAGTCAGACACTGAGCAGCCCTCTGAAATGAATTCATCTTTGCATTATTCTGATTCTGGGATTTGATATGGGTTGCGTTTTTTTTAAGTTGCTATTGCTGTTGCTGTCTCAAGCTCCAATGCACACACTTCATTTTAGTCTTCACTGTCAGTGTGACACATGCCATTCAAAATGATAGGTTTGTGGCTACAGGTTTTGCCAACAAGAATTGGAACACACACCAAGGCAAGAATCAGTCTTTCATCCCTAAGACTGACTGCAGCAGAAAACCTGATAGCTGCTGCTGCAAGTGTGCTTAATCCCTTTGCCCCTAAAAACTTTTTGACCCATCGCTTTGGCTGCTCAGATTCTTGTCTTATCCTTGTCTCTTCTGCTTTGCACAAAGGTCTGATTAGAACTCTGAACAACAATATATTTCCTCCTCCAGAGATACAGTATTTGTATATCAGTTCCTATATATGATCTATTAAACACTTTCTTTCATTCTTTCCACAGCATTGGAAAGGCAAAGCTAGAGGCATCAATCTCAGTACATCAGCTGCATGCAAGCAGGCAGTGCAGGAGCTCAGAAGCCCGAGCAGGCTTTGTCCCTTCTGGACTTGCATGAGAAAGCCCCTTCCGGTCAGTTCAGGAGACGGGCTACATCATTTTGAGAAAGAAGTCAACAACCAAAGATTAACCTTTTCATGTGCCCCAACACTAAGGTTATAAGAAATGCTACATAAGGCTGTTGGAAAGAAAACAGCCTTTAAAAAACTTCTATTTAATAAAAACGTCAAGCAGAAAAATTTCATCTCAGTCAAATAGTTAAGTAAATGGGAAGTAAAGACTGTAAGGCTGGAAGGACTCTCTTTTTCTAATGCAGTGTATCTTAAGAAGTGCTCACAGAGCTCTGTCTAATCTATGCTAAAAAAAACCCACTGAGGAAAAGGATGCTGCTTTCCTTTACTGACTTAGGTTTAGCCATTTCTTTGTTAATGAGAACCTTCCAAATTTTCATCTTTGACTAGGACCAGCACAAACCTACACCTTTTGAAATGCCAGCCACCCTTCTGACAGCAAACTACTTACTGAGAGCTCCTCCTTAAAAATGTATTTTCCGTAGATTGTGCTCCTACTTCATAACAATTTAATTTACATCGCTTTCCTGCCATACGCTTAGATGGAGGCCAAATGAGACATTGTTGAAATCCTTACTGAAATCCAGACATAAACATCTATTATTTTGCCATTCACTGTTAGGCAGTTACATTGTCATAAAGGGATTTAGATTACTTTGACATTATTTGTTCTTAACAAATGAACCCAGGCTGTCCTAGATTACCTTGATATCCTCTAGGTGCTTATGAATCGATTATTTGATAATTTATTCTGGTATTCTTTCAGATACTGAAGCAATCTGACTTGCTTACAATGTCAAAGGCTTTTGCCCCCTTTTAAGTTGGGTGCTTCCTTGCCCTCTATTAATTCTCTTTAACCTCTTCATGCATTTATATACTGAGCAAGTGATTAAGCACTATGCTCAACAGCGATGCTGTGATCAACCAGTATCTCATGCTCCACTGTGGGGCATCACTTGTCAATACACTCCTGATGTAGTGCCTTCTGTGGAACACTGTGAATTGCGATGCCTTCCAGAACTTATTTTGCTCGTTTCTTTCAGAACAATAGTTAAGATTTAGTTTCTTATTTCACTCCGTCAGAGAATACAGCTTACAGACTGTATTTCACTCCTTCAGAGTGCTCTCCCAATGTAGTGCAATATAGTTTGTGAAACTAGATCTTGCTAACAGGGCAATTCACTAAAGCATTTTTCCACTGAACCCTTGCTGAGGAAAGAGGGTGCACCATGATTTTGTAAATGGGATACTTTATATACAGAGCGGGGAAAGAAGTTTTAGGTTGGTTATATTACAGTATAGCAGAAAAAAAAAAGGTCCTACACAAGTGAAATAAAAACTGCTGGTATTTTATGCAAGGAAAAGTTAGAAAAGTATTTTGTCTACTGGTAAGACTAAAGTGCTGCACTGTGTTGGAAGAAGACAGAGCACAAAAGCTCTGCAGTTGCTGAGCTACCATTTGTTTAATGACTGCCACTGTAAAATGCTGATTGATACGTGTGCTTTATTTAATTTTGATGTTTTTGTCTTAATCTATAGTGTTTGCTAGTATCACCAACTAATTAACGATTAACTAAAACCTTTTCTAAAACCTATGTGACACTGACACTTGAAGCAGTGCCATGACACTTACAAGAACTACAATCCGATTACAATCACAGACAAAAGGTTTGTGGAGCTTCAAAAGGTGCAAGGGAGCGAAGATACTGCTCTCCTTGCCAGTCCCTGCTCTCTGCCATTAACACAGCCTCACAGTGGACCTGTCTGCTGTCTGTAGATACTGGTATTGTTTGCCATCAGTTCACTGTGAGCTGTGGCACACTCCTGGAATGAGAACACCACGGCAGTGCACTGGAGAAAACATAATTTTGAAATTGCCATCTGGAAACATGAGAAAGGCTAAAGATTACATGACATAAAAGTCTTGTGATTTGGGGTGTGATGCCACATGGATCACTGCTGCTGTCAAGTCAAATGTCCTTGTGAATGCTATTAGAAAACAGCTGTGAACCCTGCAGCACAAGGCTTTATTTTGCTTATAATTTAGATGGGAAGTCTGCACAGAGCTAGACAGGCTGAAGCTGTGTAAGCAGGGACATTGCCTATATAAGCATTTCTGTTTGTGCTGCATTTGTATTCTTTCCTCTGTGTGCTCAGAAGCTCGCCCTGCAGACTATCTGATAGCAGAGCAATGCATGGCAGCCCAGTGTTCTGACTTTGTTTCCCACATCTCAGGAAAGGTAAAATCTTTTTCTTCATAACAACTGATTTCATTGTCATTTTCAAGCTGGTTCTTTCCTCACTCCCTCTCTCTCATTGCTTTAGCTCTTTTCACTCGTGCTTCTTTTTATCTCTTCTTTTTTTCTTTCACCTTCTTGGTTTTTCCTTGCTGTTTTCAGATCTGTCTTCAGTAAAGCGAGAGAAAGAAGATTTGTGTCTTCAAGCAGAGTGATCTGTGAAGCCATGACCCTGCTGTAGAGAACGCCTTGTCTTTCATTATCCCAGGGTTCAGAGGAACAGTGCTATCAACATGCAAAGAAAGAGGCTTTTCTAAGATATTCTTGGACAGTTTCACAGAAGATCTTTAAAATAAATGTCAGGACTTAGAATTGATGTAGAAAGTATTGGGGGGAAGGCAGAAGCCTTCTACGGCTCTTCAGATGACTTCTTTGAAGGTCGAGGAAGCAGCTATCCATGACCATCTCATGTGAGCAAACATTTTCGCAAACAGAAAGGACGCACTTCAAAGGCTCTCTTGATATCATTAGTGTCTGAGATAACAAAGTTATGCTGAAGCTAGCTATAGCAAACGCTCTCCCTGTCTGTGGGAGACCACACATCCGTGCTACCAGCACCACCATTCCACGGCTACACCTGAACCTCTGCTAAGAACTGAGTATTCAGCACCAGGTAGATGCAAGGGAAGCAATGCCTCAAGGGCCACTCTGCTATCTTGTTTGTGTGCAGGAGGTCTGACTGCAAGTAGAAGCTTGGAAGGTCTAGTTGCTGCAGAGGTTGTATCTACAGATATTGGACTGACGGAACAGCAGCACTGTTCAGAGTGGAGCTGAGCCTGACCTCTTCAAAGGAACCATTAACACTGCTTGTCAGCTGCAGCCGACACTGCTCCAGGCTTCCCTTACCAGCCATCCCAGAGTGAATTATAAGGGGTGCCTGTTGCTTTACAACACATCTAAGGGGTCTTGTGATACCAAAACGCCCTAAACTGAACAATGGGAGGATGCTGTTCAGGATGTACTTTCTTCTTTATTTCGTCAATGGCCAACTTCTGCAGTACTCAATAAAGTTCCCCATAGAATGAAGAACACTCACTCTGGGGGCATAAATATACTTTTGATTAAAAAAAAAGACATGATTCAGATGTTGTAACTGCAGTATTTTTAAGGTCAGCATGCCTGTAGCTGCCTGTAGTGGATGAAAGCATCCATCACCATACATGGCTTTCACCATCCATGCAGGCACACTGTCAGAGCACTATAATGCCTTACTGCAAGCCAAAGGCAGCTTCCAAGTCTGCATATGCAAGTAATTAGGAAACTTGATGTGTGCAGTTCTGTTTTCCCTCTGTTTTCCACAGTACCTAAAACACCGTATAAATTAAAGTTATAAAAATCTTATTCAATCTCACTTATTGTGTCCCTTTACAGCTGGTACAGAGTGGCTTCTTCCAGTGAAGCTTCCAAGTACCTTTTTCAGTAGCACACTTGTTGCATCCTTCAGGTTTTTCTTACACGTGGTGCAATGAAGATTACACATATCCACTCTGGGCAACTTAAAATTTACTTATTTCTCCATTGGCAGGTATGGAATTTACCAGACTTCCCAAAACACAACATATAAGTTTACCCATATCTGCATTTGACTGTACTTACAACCATCTACATAAACGGACTTCATATGCTGAGAGACTATTTCTGGGCTCACTTGGACAGAATTAGATTTGAATGTACTACTGATCTTACACAGCTTGTGACTTAAAAGCTGCTTTGGGGAAATGGTCACAGTTGCCTATTCTCTCCTGAGAAAAGGACCTATTGAGTTGAAAACTGTCTTTCTGAGGATCTGAGAATCCGTACTTTCTGACATGAATCTGCCTTAAAAACCTTTTAGGCTGCTTGTTTGTGGAGACCGCTTCCTGCCATGCTGACCAAACCCAACTCACTGCCTGCCAGGCCTCCTTCGTCTATCTCTGTCTGTTGCTTGTCTCTTCTCTTACACTTAAACCACAAACGCTTTGTGGCAGAGACCCCTTTCCAGTACAACGGTATTCTCTGGTCTTCGTCCCGGGTTAGGATTCTGAGGTGCTACTGGGAAAAAGAGTAAAAAATTTGGCAATTTGTAACTGAGTTTTACATCCCAACAGCCCCCCCCCCAAAAAAAAAAAAAAGGAGTAGGGACACTGGGCTCTGGAGTTACTGATTTCATCATTAAATGTTAGTGGGATTAGTTATTCCTTTGGAATCAGAGACGTGTCTAATGTAGGAGACAGGAGAAGGCAGGTCCCGCACCCTAAGGCTCTAACAACTCAGATCTGAATGGGGAGATCGGAAAGCCAGAGTACATCTAGTTTGTAAAGTTTCAGACATGGAGCAGGAAACAAGGATAACTGCAAGCATCTGTGGGAGGCGAGTACCTAAGGCAGATAAAAGGCAGGAGAATAAAAAGATTTAATAGATAAAATTGGGCAAAGGAAAACACAGGATGCACACAAAGCAGCAGTCCCTCCCCATGCAGTTTGGCAGCTGCAGAGCACAATCTGACGTAACGGGGCCTAATGAGAAATGTCCTTAATTTCAGGTAGTTCTGGCCCCAGAAATGGAGAATGCTCCAGTGTGTTATTTGAATGTATTCATTCACTGTTTGAAGGGCACAGTCCAACACTGGCCCCGCAAGGAATGCAACAGATAGATAGACAGATTTTAAGCATACTCCAACTCCTAATATCTGTCTGATCCGAAACGAATGGGATGAAATGCACAACCAGAAGACACTGCACAGAATCACGAGCTGGGTGGCTCACCTTCAGAAACACCTCCATGAGCAGGAGGCGGGCAGAGCTCCATGGCACGAGGCAGCCTCAGCCATGCAGAGAGCTGCTTCTGCAGGAGCTCGCCTTGGGGACCAGCCGAACAGCCTGGCTGCTCGCGGCCAGCAGGCTGTGTTCTTGGGCTGAGCTGCACCCAGCGCTGTTCCCTGCTCCTCTGACGTGTGTGTGCTACATGACTATAGAAGGAGCAATCAGTCAGCTCCCAGGAATCTTAGCAACAGCCGCGTCCCCAGAAAAGGCCTGCAGCAGCTGGAGCGCTGATGACTCAGCAGCATGGGCTCTCTGGCCTCTCGCTGATCCCTGGCAAGGACGGCAGCCCGAGCCCTGGCTCCCTTGTTTGGGTCATTGCTTTCTCGCTGGCACCAGCAGATGAATTCCTGGATCCTGCTGGCCTTGGCATTAGAAAGCAACCAAAAATGAGCCAATAGCTGCAGCCAAAAAAGTTTTTGTTCTCTTTTTTTCTATAACGTCAATTTAAAAAAAAATGAGGGGAAAAAAAAAAAAGACCCAACCCCTGCTAGTCAGTTATAACAGAGGAGGCAAATGGCAGCGCTCAGCAGCAGCGGGCGCGTGGGGGAAGATGGCTGCATGCCAGCAGAGCCGCGTCCTGCCACCCTTGCTCGACAACAGAGGGGTGGGCTCGGAGCCGGGCCGGGGACTGCAGCGGGCATCACCGGGAGGTTTGCTTGTGTTGTGTAGCCACGGCTCAGCACGCGCGTTGGGTAACGCCGCCGACATTTCACCTAGTTTCAAGCCACTACTGCGACGAATCCGTTTGGCCCCAAGTTGTTTTTGCCTCCAAGGAAAGTATGTTTGCACGGCCGAGCCTCCCCACCCTCTCGCCGTAATTCCCCGGGGCGGACGAGGAGGGAGATGGGGATTAAAGAGCCACAGGTCGGGACCGCGGCGTGTCTGCGAGCGGTGGGAGGAACCCGGCGGGGGGACGGCGAGGGTCTGCGGGCTGCGCTGCCGCGGGCGTGAGGCCCCTGACGAGCTCTGGGGAGACGGGGCGGGTGAAGAGCGGCAGCAGAGCAGGGGTTCACGTCTGGGCTTTTTTGGCAAAAGGCTGCCGGGAAGCTTGCTGGTCCCCTGCCAGGCTCCGGAGGAGCGCTGCTGGTCCCTCCCTTTCACGAGCACTAAAAATTCGCCCCGAAACAAAAACATACATGCGTGTGTAACAATCTGCCTTCTCAGCAGCACCGCCACCACCCCGGCATCGCTGGCCTCATTACTCGGAGCAGGAAATGAGTAAAACATAAATGGCTTGAAAGGAGCCAGGAGGGCGCTTCTCTCCCCCGTTCCCTGGCAATGGCCGTGTATCGTTACAGTTTAATCTTGGAAATGCCAGACAGCTGTTGGGGTTGCTAGGAGACTGGCACACATTATGCAGATGTCGGGGACCTCAAATGTCTGCCGGAAATTACAGCTCATGTTGTGCGCGAGGAGATGTGTGATTCCCCATCTGGGAAGCCCAGCGGGAGCCTGGCCCCCCTGTGCACCCCGCTCCTGAGCTGGGGCTCGCAGCCCCCGGCCCGGCAGAACCCAGCAAACAAACCCACTCCGGAGGAGGGGTGTGGGCGCAGGAGGACACCTCGCGAAGGGGAAGGTGGCCAGCAGGTGGGGGGGCTGAACACAGCCCCCACATGGGCCACCGCTGCTCTCCAGGCACAGCCTTCGTCCCTCTCCTTGCAGTATATAGCCCAGGGCGTTCTCCAAATAAATGCCACACGCCCCTTTTATTGCACCGGGTGAGGGTGAGGAGGGGTCCTGTGGTGGCTCAGTGCTGTCATGGCAGCACGACAGTGGTGGCAGCACAGACTTGGCACAGTGACATGGCTGGGCCTCCTGCTGGGGGAAGTGAACGTGCTACCTTCAAACCCACAGTGCCTGGCAGAGAGCCCCAGCAAAACACTGGGAATGTGGAAAAGTGATACGGGTGCCCAGCAAAACAGGCTGCAGGAGGGTATTTTGCATGTAGGAGAGTGCAGGAGCGTTCAGATGCCCTGGGGAATGTGAACAACACCTACACCGCCTGGAACAGCAAGGAGCGCTGCATGGTGCTGTTCCAGCATTACTCACCCCCAGGACTCAGGCTCTTCCCCACCCAGTTACATATGACCAGGAAATTATAGCCTGCGCGGCTCCGGGCCTGGCTGAACGGTTGCCATATCATATGATGCACAACAGCGGTGAGACTGATGAAACAACAGAGCAATGTGTTTTTACTGAAACTGATGCTTCGCAGAACAGACGGGCTTGGCTGGGTCAGGCTGCCATTTGGTGTCTTGAATGCATGCTCCCTCTTGCACAACTTGCCATTAATTAAAAATTCTGGAATAAAAACAAAATCCTGATCTTCCTTTACGTTCGTTCCTCATTGCCCACCTTTTTCTCATGGCAGACTCCATGGCCAGCCACTGTGTGCCCCAGACACTATTTTCTCCATCTTTCTTATTTCATCCATCTCTCTGTGCTTTCCTTTTTCTTCTCACCTCGCATTCACAAGATCTTTCTCCTGCAGCCTTCTATCCATGGCCTCTGCATCTCTCGCCTGTGTAACATACTCTTCCCAGGTCTGCTGCACACCTCTCCTCCCTGCAGGACACAGCCCATGGAGCTGCAAAGGTCATCTCTGCAGCATACTGTATCACCTCATCCCTCTCTTGAGTTTATCCAACACTTTCTACTTAACATTGAGTTTAAAGAACTTGTTATATTAAAGGTCACCTGTGCAAGACTGCTCATCCATCTTTTACACTATGTTCCTGCCTGTCTCCTCCACTAACAAGATGAGCCATTGCCTGCCCTGCCAGTCTCCACACACCCTTCCATGCCACCTCCCCACTATATGCCTGTTTTTGCTCCACCTTTTGCAGCAGCATCTCTACCTGGGTCAGCTGTCTGCACCTGAGGTAGTCTGATTTCCTACAGGGTTGGGTTTCATTGAGTCTAAGCACCACTAAAGCCTTTTCTACCAGCAGTGTTTTACAGTGCTGTAGCCCATGCAGATTCTCTCAAGTCTGAGAATATATGAGCTCCTCTTAACTGCAACATTCTTCTGCGCTGACGAGAAGGGTCTTCTCTCAGCTTCTTATTTTAACAGCTAAGTATTTCTGAGACAGCTTCTCCTCCATCAAATTTGCTTGAAGTTGAAAATTATCCATGCATCAGACAGACATACACGCATGCTCCCCCATACACAAAGATCTTGTAATCACATAGGCTTTCTTTCTTCACAAAACCAGACATAGATTGCAACTGCAAAGCCCTGTGCTTCTTCTCATTACACCCTTTGTGCTCTATGTTAATTGTTTTTCTTCCACCATTCCTCTGTGTTTACCTTTTTAGACCTTCTACTCCTAAGGGCAGAGACTGGGCTCTCTTCTGTGCCTGGAAAGTGTTAAGTGCCTTATGGGCATTACAACAATTTAATTAGTTAATAAGTACTAACGATTTGCATTAGTATCATGCTTCCTGCCATGTCACATCAGACCACTGCTCCAGCCAGTCAGATATTTCCCTCTCTCTTGGTGCTCTGAATTAATTGTCACTCCAGTGAGGCCAGGGCCTGGTGTTTAGTAGTGGTCATTCCCTGTCCTATCTCATTTTGCACAGTCTGTCTAAGACTTTCTAATTCTAAATGCATCCATGGCCCATCTTCTGTAGTGTCTGAGCTCCTACTGCATAAAGAGAGATGACTGGCAGCTTGCTAACGGGTCTGATGGGGTGAGACTTGCCAAGGGATGAAGGCTCTGCAATACTCCCAGCATCATACTGCTCTAGGACAGGAAAACAGAAGGACCAAGCAAGGCTCCTCACCGACCCCAGTCCTCTCGTGCCTCACAGCACATCACACAGGAAGCTTTCCTTTGGTGATTACAATTGAGAGCACTTCAAAATACAATATTTTCTTCAATAATACGGTGCAGTAGCAAATTCCACAATTTATCCTGTAGCTTGCTGCTTCAAGGAGAGAGAATCTGTAGTTGATAACATCAAGTGATCTTTCACATCCTGTATCAATCATATTGAATTGCAAGGAAAACTACGAGCCTCCTGGAAGGTTTTGATGGCTTTGCAGTGGAAAGAATCAGGAATGTGAGACTTGGGTGAAGAATTTCAATTAAAAGGAAGCCAAGAAGACCTTTGAGATAAAATGGACACCTGTATTACATTTTAAGAGATATCTTTTATTTATGTATCTTAGACACATATCTCTGCACAAAGCCTTTTTGTCTTATATTCCAGCAGAGAATCGTACACTGAGAAGGTGCAGATGGATGATTTGGTACAAGAAATAAAACATTCAGGCAGGGAGAGATGAAATACTCCTTAAACGCTGTTCATACATCTACAGTTTGGTGTTGGAAGCACGCCTGTCATGCTGCTGAGGAACAGGAAGGCAATTTTGGTCAATGGAAGCAGTACAAGGAAAGTGGTAGGACACAACTGCATCGGCACATAGGAAGATTGCTGGGAAAACTGAAAGCTCTCTAGAACAGGATGAAGCCAGGAGCCACTCAGGAATCTGGAAGCTGTGGTGAGCACCTTGCTGAGGCCTATTGTTGGGGCCAGCTCCTGGCACAGCAGCTGGCCCTGCTGGGCATGGTGACTCAACAAGGTTGTGGCGATGACTGAAGGCTCCAGAGGAAGTCTGGTCCACTTTGTGGTTCTATAGTGCTGCCCCAGGGGCCGTGTGAAATTAACAGCTGGGAAATGATGTCGATCCTGCTGTCAGCTCTGTATTGCCACTCTAGGGCAAGATATAAAAGGAAAATGTGGGTCTTACCATAGGCATACTTCAACCATAGAAAAGAGACCAGCATTTCAGAATGATAGGTCCTCCTGCGTGACTGGAGCATGATCTAGTTGGTACCTGAGATATCTGTTGTTTACGGGCACTGACTCCTCACAAACAAATCAACTAAATGAAGCAAGCGGGTGATAAAGTAGAGCTGAGAACTGCATTGTCCTCCTCAGAGTCATAAAAACTCATCTCTTTTACAGCTTCTGAGTGCTTTGCCAATATCATGCCAAGGTGAGAGCAGCGGGGGGAAGGGAAAGATATTGAAAAGGAAAATAAATGGGCCAGGTAAACAGTGCTGTTGCTGCTGCTGCTGCAGCAGGGTTGCCATGGCAACTGGGTGAAGAAGAGAAGGAGGAGGAGGAGGGATGCAGGCTGATCGATATTCCTGTGCTGGCTCATCTGGCTTCCATCCACGTGCTGCTACAGAGGGAGAGAAAATCAAAGAGCCACACGCAGGGCGGACAGGGCCGCAGATTCGATACCCGGCAGTGGCTCGATCGATAGCTTGTTGGAAGGCAGGTAATTGACTCCCGTTCCGCCCAGGAGAAAGCGATGCAGAGACAGAGGTGTGTTAGTTAGCTACTGATCCACAGCTGTACTTTATCACCCAGTTTGTTCATTTAGTTGATTTGTTTGTTGAGATCTCCTCTTCAGCCTGATTTCTCGCTGTACTTGTTAGAGATGAGCATGGCTGCGGGACCACAGCCAGCATCTCCCTCAAGTTCCACGGTCACTTTCCCTCTCCTGTCGGTTCTTTGGTCATGTCAGTTGCTTTTATCTCACACTGGCAGGGGGAAGCTGGAAACAAGGGCAATCTTTTCTTATAGGATTTCTAGAGCTTCCTTTGCTGCATGGGTCTGGGAGCACCTAAGTACAGTTCCCCTGCGGATGACCCACCTGAACTCAGGAAGCGCAGTAGCCCCCAAAGAAATGAAATAGTTACATCTATTTTTGCGCTTCACAAAGCAAGTGAAGTATAGGCAGAGCTTTACAATTGTTATTTTTGTAATTCTGCCATTCTCCAGAGGAGTTATCTGCTGAGGGTGACCAGGTGATGCTAACCAGAACAGACCAGAAAATAAAAAGGGAGAGAGGAAATGGAGGCAAATCAGGGTATGCTCATTAAAAAACAGGAGGATGCAGAAAAGAGAAAAGCATGTGTTCATGAGGTGCTGAGAAAATGTGGGCTGACTCTCCCCTTCTCTCCAGACCTGGGCATACAGCCCTGGCACAAAACACCCTCCTGACCTTCAGGCAGGCAGCGCTGCACTTGTAAATAAGCCTGTACAGTAAACCAAGTTCACCTGCATGTTGATCAAGCTTCTGCAGGCATTTCCTAACAAAACATTGTGGAATTTGGGTGGTAAAAACAGGAGTTATGCTTTATGTCTTCTATCAAAACAAGCAGCGCAGAATTCCCTATCACCTCCCAGGGCAGTGAAGACGTAAGCAGGAGTAAAGCACTGCCCCTCTGCGTGGTGCAACACCCGTCAGCAAACTGAGCATAAAAAGGTCCATCTTGGCTTGGATTTGCTCTGGGCGGCAAGGTACACCCATTTGCTTTATACTTCTCTATTGTCCAGTTTACTGGAGTCCTGCTCTACAGTGAGCTTTTAGGCACTATGGTAATAATAAGAGTAGTAGCATCCATCGCTGGATAATTGAAACTGCTTTGCAGAGCAGTGAGCCCCTTAGGGTACTGCTAAGAAGCAGCAAGCACGCCAGAAGTATCACTTCCTTCAGTTATCTAGATTTTTCTTGGAGCTATCCCATCCAAATGCTCTGCAAATGCAATTTTATTTAGCTTCTGAATTAAAAATGAAAACTCATTTGCTTGGAATTCAGTGTCTCTTAAGCTAGCTGGCAGCAGTCCAGCTCTCAGAGCTCGTGCTTTTAGGGTCTGATCCAAATCCCAGAGAAGTCACTGAAAATCTCTCCACTGATTTTAATGAGTCAAACCAGTGTGTGAGGAATAAACTATCATCTCTCAAGGCTTTTTTTTTATCATTACTATTTCCTTTCCATGCTTTGAAGCACTAGCAGGTGTATCTCACAGAAGCTGGATGTAAATCATGGTGGGGAGAGGGGGGGCTGTGTGTGCACAACTGCTCCCTATTGCGTAACCCACAAAATGCAGGCTATGTCGGGCGATACTAGCAGGGTAGGGACTGCAGCTCTTTCCACTCTCTTGCTTCTGGAAATATTTACAAACCACCCAGAGGCGCCTCTGTGCCCTGTAGAATATTTTTCTTCAGTTCCTTTGTGAGTGGGATGGTAAGAGCTTCCTAACCTCTGGGCATAATTTATGGCAGAAATAAATAGCAAGATGATAGAACAGCTCTAAAGTAAATTATTGAAAATGTTCACCTCCAGAGAGAGCAGGCAGGTGGGTGAGCCAGAATCAAGTCAGGCTAAAAGCATTAGTGGAATTGTAGATTCTTCTAGTCATAAAGGAACAAAAAGTGTTTGCTGCACCTGCAGACTGCTTCCTCTTGAGAAGGAAGCCGGAAGGTTGGACAAAATATTAAACAGGCGATAAAACAGCCTAGAGCCAAATTTGTGCTTGGGCAAAATAAATAAAAGAGCATATATTATTCTACGTTGCTATCAAGCTAAATGTCTGAACTACCTGCCAACAAGCAGAATATTTATTTGCTGAGCCCCTCTGTCTGACGCAAACGGGCGAAGTAGGGGGGTGCAGGGAAGACAGGGGAAGGGCCGGTTAGGTCTTGTCTGCATCAAAAGGATTCTGGAGTCAGCTCGGCGAGTCTGGCTGGTCAGTGTGCAAATTCAAGGGCCTGGCCACAGGAGCGTAGTCTAAATTCTGGCAAGGATGAGGTAATCCAAATGCAGTGTGAGCACTTTTGCAAGGGAAATGATGTAATGCACAAACTGCCTACGTCCTTCTCAGAAGGGACCTTAAGGGTCTCTCTTAAGCTACATGGGAGCTATAGAAGAGCATCTCACCTACTTCTGTGCCGGTGCACGTTCACAGCTGTACACACCAGCCTCAAAGGCAGGGTCCCTTTGCGTTTCTGGTCACTTACTAAAATGCCACTTTCTAGGAATTTGCTCAGAAGTGTTCTTGGCAGGGAACCGACTCCTTCCCAAAGCTAGAGCAATAGGGTTAAGTCAAGCTCTACCAATGGTTAAACACAAGATTTTGGTAACACAAGGCTCCTGTATCCTAAAAAGCAAGAAAAACAGCTGCAGTCTCACACTAGCAGAAGGGTATCAGTACTTCAGTTCTGTGGTTCATACCATAATGTTTACCTGAGGCCTCAAAACAGAGGTCATAAAGCAAATCTGGGAGTGTTTAACACAGAGCTGTCTGGCAGGCAGTCTGTGGTCTGGGATCAGGTCTTAGCAATTTCCTTTGAATTCCATCTTTGAAACGGAGGTGTTGGGGAAAGGTGATTAAGGAAGCCCTTGAAGGCCATTTGTCGGTGTGTTCCTCTAGCCACAGGCTCTGCAATTGCTTTTATGCCCAGCAAGGTGGTGGGAGGACAGGCTGGAAGCTTGCTTCTGACTGTGCCTGCAGGTCACCTCAGCACCCACAGGGTGTGTGAGAGAAGGCAGTACCAGCACTGGGGCCTTTAGCACTGGAAAAACTGGATACCTTAAAATCCTGAGAATAATCTGTTCCAGGGAAAACACAGAGAACAAAGAGTGAAGAGGAAAATCTTTTGCAGAAGAACAGGCAGTGGGCATGCGAGACTGAGATCCTGGGCTTCATAAGGACCTGCTAGGATTCATATAAATGAGGACAACTCTTGGGAGGATCACAGATCGCCTTCAAATCTGGGAATCTTCATTCCCTTTGCATCAGCCTCAGGGGAGAGCCATGAGCTGGAGCACTCAGTGCGCCCAGCTGACTGTTCCAGTGCCAGAACAAGCAGCCACGTTGTCCCAGGAGCCCTCCGCTACACCCAAAATGCACACAGAGCTGCGAGTCACTGACTTGACCTCAGAGCACCCTCAATATGAGAACCCAGGCCAACGCCTACCAGTAATATAATTTGAATCTGGTGCTGCAGAGATGCATTGTTGTATGATTAATGAAAGCCAGTAAACCAGAAAGCCTCTTCATCCAGCAGTGAAAACTCAGGAGAAATACCAGAGTCGGTGACAGTGAAGGGACTGAACCAAGAAGAGAAATAAATGCTTGTGGTTTAAGAAAGCTGACTTTCAGCCTCATTTTGAGATTGCTCCATTCTGAATAGTGAGTCCCCACTGATCCACTTTCAGCAGTTCCCAGAGCTGCCTCGTGCCTGTGCTGCTCCCCAGGCAGGAGGAGCTGAGATAGCTCTAGCAGAAACAGGGCATGACAGGGGTGGCAATGGCAACAGCAGCGTGACCTGCCTCCTGTTCCTGGCTAAAAGCAAAGCCCAGACGTTTTGCTGACGCTGCCACAAGTTCGTGTAGATACAACTTGTCACATAGACAGATTAATATGAAGAAGAGGAAGGTAGCAAGCAGCCACCAGTAACTGCAGCTTAGCCACACATTAGTATACCTGCCTCACTGCCAATGTAATCCTACACATTCAAGGATCGGCACTGAGCTAAGCAAAGTTAGCTCCTACACATCATGAAAGTGCACTTGGTTAGCTCACTTGCTGTAAGTGCTGGTGATCATTTGGTGCATATAACCTGAGCAGTGGTCACAGATGGTTGAGTCAAGACTATACTTGAATATAGACAAGCACTACTAGATATGCCTTTGGGCAGAGCACAAAGTGAAAAAATGTGCTGACTGAGCAATGAGGCTTCCAGTCATTTGTGAATTTAGACCCTTTTTTTCCAGGTGAAAAGAATGAGTCCTCATACTATGCAAAAGGCCAACTGCAACAATCCAGAGTCAGGGAGGATATGGAATACAGAAGAGCCTGGGGAGAGGACAAGCAAAGCAGCTGACAGCACAGGGAGGCTGGAGAAAAACAGGAGCCAGACAGCAGAAGCCTGTGTGTGAGGAGGTTGCGCCCTTGAGCAGTGAGGACTGCAGCTGCCTCAGTCCCACAGTGCCACAGGGACGGCTCTAAGGCACAGCCAGTCCCCACAGCAACACCTGCAGAGCTGTGGGATGCCAGGTTGGCTTATGCCCCAACCTTACCAGCAGCAGCCTCAGGCAAGGAGGCAGAGATCCCTTTGCCTGAGCCCCTGGCAAAAGGCAGATGAGCTGAAAAGCAGCTCCTGCTTTGGAGCAATGCTCCAGCCAGTTTTTGGATTCCCAGGAGATGAGGAGAGGCTGAGCTAAACCTCACTGCGTTTCAGGATAGATAAAAGGACCAGCAAACAGGCAGAAACATCCTCAGCAGAGGGGCACAGAGGGACCATCACTTTCTGACAAATCACAAAAGAAGTGCTTTTCCTTCCCTTTACTCCTGCTTTCTGGCTCTTTTTTTTTTTTTTTAACCTACTACAGCTCCTCTGCTGCTTCTTTTTGTTCTCATTCTCCTTTCCATGCTCCAGTTAAATCTTCTGCTTTACAGGCATGATGCCAGTTCAGACTGATGTTTACAAGCTCTAGTAGGGTTCACTTTCTCACTTACACAGTTCACACCTTCTCCCAGAGAGAAAGAAGTCGTGGAAGTGAGAGGCTGCCATTAGCAGGATAGAATGTCAGACACCTGAGAAAACTGATACCGAAGAACCGGTGGAGGCAGTTCCTAGTGAACAGGTGGCTACATCCTAAAACCTCTTTCCTGGATGCTAACTGGCCCCAGGCTGGCTGCCTTGGTAGAAAGGCCAGGGGCCAAATGAGTCACAGAGACTGAAGTCTCCAGTGTCCTCAGGGGTTCTTGTACGGCTGGCTGAAGTGTGCTGCAATGCCTGAGCGCTCACCTGAGCCTGCTTCTGCTTCTCCATTGTCTTTTTATCGTGACTGAGAATCTCACATCTTTCAGCAGAATTCATTTGACGTTGAATTCAAGGAAAAAAAAATACAGGAAAATTGTTAGGCTCTGATAAATAAACATTTTCAGGAACAATTTCATCTTACTGACTGTGGAAATGTGTGACAGATCTGAACTGAGGCAAATCAAGCGGACCGCTATCCATATTTCATTCCGATATTGTGAGAGAAAGCAGCAGCAGCCAGAGAAATGGAAAGATCGACAGTTAATTGGAAATGTTACATCTGCTGTTTATGCAAAAGGCATAAATATTTATATCCTGAAGGCTGACTTTTGGGTTCGCTCCTCAGCAGGAAGAGATTTACATTTTGAATAAAGACTTTTTTCTTTCTCCTTCTCGGTAAACGTGAGCAGTTTATTATTCCTTTAAACAGGAATCCTCAGACAAGTCCTCCAGTGCCATTAGTTACTGAAGATTCCCCGGGCTTCAACTCAAACTACAGGTGTGTGCAGGCTGCAACAGCAGTCTCCGTGTTTTTAGACAGAAAGAGAGTGGAGTGGGACTGAGACAAAGGGCAGGAACTGTGATCACAAAATGAGAAGGCAGAAAATACAGTAACAATTCAAAGGCACCTGAGATGCTGAACTGTTTTTCCAAATTGGCTTTCAGTAAGAAAATAACAGAAGTCTGTACCTTGAAAACAAATTAAAAAATGACAACGTTAGCTGTTGATACAGAGCAGGGAAAGAAATACTGGAAAAATTTAAATACATCAATATATTGGATGAAACAGCCCTCACAACAACGTGATGAGTGAACCAGCTAACAAAACTATTCACATATGCATTGATCCTAGAAAAGACAAGGAAATGTGCTGAAATATAGCAATATTGCAAACAACAACAACAACAAATGTTATTTTACAAACCACCTTGTACCTTATCTGGCCTCCATACCTCCTGCTTCTCTTCGACAGTCCTTTCCCCTGTACTGAGCCAGGCTTCATCTCCCCCATCCCATCCCCGTGTTGTGCCCCCAACTTGCTCACCCTCATCTCCCATGGCTGCCTCCCTGCTCCCATCTGTCGTCTCATCTCTGCCTGCCTCCATCCTTGTCCTCTGCTGCAGGCTCTGCTTGCTTTCCTGCTCACCTTCTCCTTGCTTTTCATTTCACCACACACGCTAGCTCCAGCATCTGCCCTCTAACCTAGCATTTCCCAATTTGAGGCTCTCCTGCCTCACCATCCCCTATTACCCCATCTATTCCTGTCGGCTTCTGCCTCCATCTGTTCTCTCCTCTTCCCCCACTCCCAATCTCAACCCTTGTGTTTGACTTATTGTGTTTTCATGAGACCCCCAGCTCTTTTTATCTCCGTGGATGCTGAACTTATTTGTCATCCTTCCTCCTGCAGCATCATTTCTTTTTCTATTTCAGTCATTCTCTCTGATTATCCATAGCGTTAAAGCTAAGAGTTGCAAGTCAGCACTAAGAAAGCACCCAGATGAGATGTGGGTTGTGGTGGGTTCCTCGGAGTGCAATATCAAACGTGCTGGGCCATGCTGAAGACCAGCGTGAAGGGCTCGAGTGCTGGACATCTGCAGCAGTTCACCTTTACCCCTGTTTCATGAAAAAAATAATGTCTGTTGCAGGGGCCAAGGAGACGCTGGAGATAAAATCTCATTATTTGGAAGCACTTGCATGAGGAACGGTTAGTTTTACAGAAGCAGAGCTGCTGCAAATGAGAGAGAGACCTGACTTGAGTACTGATTTGTGCCTTCCTGGTGCAGATTTGTCAGTGCAGAGTGTGCCCACAGGGCCAGCAGACCAGGCCAAAAGTATGGTGGAGTTCCTCTCACCCCCTTTCTGGCCATCGCTGGATTACTTCCCACTCCTCCTCCTTTGACTCTCAAAAATGTAAGGAAGGAAAGCCCCAGGACCATGAGAAGGTATTGGTATTCTCTCCTGGTTTGCTCCTTGTTTCTAAGCTCCTGAAATTTCAAAGCAATATTTTATTTTAGTTTAAGGGAATTTTTGTGTGTGTTTTAAAATGGTTTTTCCTCTGGGAGTATTTTTGCTGGCTCCCATCATTTCCGTTGCCAAGGCAACTACAGCTGGCTCAGATGTGCTGTTGCCATGGCAACCGTCTGGTCCTCCTTTCAAACACTGCAATGAAACAGGAATGATATTTGCATCCCCAGTGCTGCATGGAACAAATCTCTTTCGCCACTCGTGGGGAAGACATAAGATAATTGTAGAAAATCAGCACAAAATTCCATCTAAGTCCTCTCAGAGAGGGTTTCAGACAGTTGGAGATGTGAGAGAATTGCAAAGAAACTGGGCCTAGGGGTAGGCTGGCTCTTCAGTGGCATTTTCACAGTCTGCTCTGGGCAAAGCAGTATACTTGGAAATACTTCTTAGAAATCACCCATGTGGGAAGAACACAAAATTTGCCAGGAATACCTAATTCCCCATAAAAAAAGAACACACCTTATTTTCTGTGAGATTTTAAGAGAAATGAGTATCTGTAAGAAACGCATGGTAAAATACACCTTGGTGTTTTGTCCTAGAGAACAGATCAAAGCTTGCATTACTCATGGTAGTACCCTGGGACGTGGCCAACATAAGATGCCTGCACCCTCTGGGACGTGCACTGCTACAGACCCACAGAACACCCGTCCTTCCCTTTCTCTGCTCCGCCTCCCATGCCATCCATCCCACACTGCCACGTCCACATGTGAGCCCCGGCTGCTCTATGGGTCCTGTGCCAATCCCACCCTCGGGCCCTGGCACACAAAGCGGCACGGCAGCGAGCTGCCAGGAGCCAGGGCCCTGCCTGTGTGCCACACCACATCTGCCAGAGGTGGATTTCTTTCCAGCAGCACTGGGCAAAAAAGTGACAATTGCATGATTTATACTGTGGGACGCTTAATGCCTTTATTCTTGAATTTAACTTCCTCATGCCGGGTTGTGCTTTGTTCTTTGTTTTCTTGTTTGTTTCTCTTTTTGCTGTCTTGTCGCTACTGCTGGGACAAATCAGAAGGAAAGGCACGGGCAGGGCCCTGCGTGAGGCTCAGCTATTCCATCCTCTTCCGCTGTCTTCAGCAGCTCCCTGAAGGACTACAGTGTTCCTTACATGCAACAAAAGACAACAGCCACACAATGGAGCGCCATGGGGAAAGCACGGAGATGTCCCTGGGGAAACGAGGAGTTGCCTCCTGTATTTTCCATCCCCAGCTGTCCCTGCACTGCCTTGGTTTTTATCATTTTGTTGGGCTGAGCATGATCTGTCAAGGAGATCGGTGAGTCTGAGCATTCCGCCCCACAGCCCTGCACCGCTCCTGCTGCCGCCTGCAAGAAGTCACCACCTGGAACGCTGAATCGCTGAACCCAAGCATAGTGCTGAGCTGAGCTACGTCTGGTATCTTTTCCATCAGCAAAGACCAATTAAAAGAAGCACTGTTAGTAGAGACAAGTGGGAAGGAGCAAGAATAATTAAGAGCAAAGATCACAGCAGGCTCCAGGCAGCTGCTGCTAATTATTTATCTGCAGTGCATGGGCCTAGCTGCTCCTAAGTCACAGGGCATATTCAGGGCACCTTATTTTTGAACCGTTTTGCCCTATAGCATTCCATCCACTTCCACTGCTGTCTCCAGGTCTTATTTAGAACCATAGAATCACAGAATGGCCTGGATTGAAAAGGACCTCAAAGATCATCAAGTTTCAATCCCCCTGCTGAGTGCAGGGTTGCCAGCCCCTAGACCAGGCTGCCCAGAGCCACATCCAGCCTGGCCTTGAATGCCTCCAGGGACGGGGCATCCACAGCCTCCGTGGGCACCACAACCTCCTCGGGCATTTAGCAAACAGAACACTGTAGAAAGTCATGAATAAATCTGTTCTCCCACCTAATGTCAGAGGAAAATCACTATCCTTGCTACAGAGAAGAGGCACAGAAAGAACTTGCCTGAATGCAAGGACTGGGATTAGGAAGCCTTCTGCTTAGCCATCACGTCACAACCCCAGGGTTTGGCCACTTCATTTTGTGCGCAGAGCTTTCAAGCCATAAGACCCCTCTGGCAGTGCAGTAAAAGCCTCAATACATAACTAACAGATCAAGAGAAATTTCTGGATAAGGTGCTAAGTTCTGTCTGGCTTTCTTTCAGATATTTTGGGGATATTCAACAAAACTAACGATTCACTTCACAATGATAGAATCAATATGCTTTGCCGTCATTTATGTTGGAAGGAGGACCGTAATACAGCTCTCCTTCAATTACAGAAGATGGAATCAATACATTTCACCTCCATTTATGTGGTTAAGGTCTAAGTCAGCGTGGCCCACCTTTTATTTATGGGGGTAGCCTCAATACAGCTCGCTTTCATTTAATGGGGAGGAACTAATATGTCTTGCTTTCACTTACAGGGGGTGGGAAGGAGAGAATCAATACAGCTGCCATCCTTTATTGGGAGGAATCTACAGATCTCACCTTGATTTACTGGGGAGATCAATATCTCAACCTTCATTAAAGTGGGTGCTGTGTTGGACTGGATAAGGCTCACCTGCTGCGAGAGCAAATTGGGTGAGGATGCCTGTCCATATATGTGGAGATCATTCAGCATGGCCTTCATGTATGCAAGGCCAGATGCCGTACAGTTCACCAGCTACTGCAGGGCTGCATGAAGTTAGCTCTGTGCTGGGCCTGGAAAGACAGAGGCAAGTTCCATACACATGGAGTGGGAACTCTGCCTGGCAAACCTTCCTGACTCAGAACCCTATCAGTGCTTTCCCATTTATGAGAGTGGCAGTTTCAATACAATCTGACTTTATTAAAGCATGTGGGAGCATGGGTTCAGTGTAATACATCTTCCTTTACAGGAGATGGTCTCAAGATAGTTCTTCATTTATGCAGCGGTAGCATCAGTGATGTTCTCCTTCATTTTAAAAGCTGGATTCGCTGTTCCTCATCTTCTTTTATAGGGAGATAATATGAACTGTAAATTAATTGTAGGAGTAGAGAAATGGGTATGATGTATTCCAGGTCCACATTATGGCAGTCTAAATCAATGTCTGAGAAGGAAGGGCTTCTCCACAGCTCCTCAGAGCACAGGGGTGCCGAGTATGTGGCTAAGATGAAAGGAGAAGATGGGAAGAGGCTCCTAAGCAACTTCTACACAAAGACTGCTGCTGGCATGATTTTTTATTTGCAGCATCACACAGTCTCTGCAGAAATAGCTGATCTCACTGCATTTTAGAGCTGCTAATTGAGGCCTAAAGTTTGCCGTCTTTCTCTCCAAAAGAGAGTAATCACCATCTTTCCTACCATCTTCCCTCAAAAGATCTCATTCAGCCCAGCTGAAAAGAATACAACTGTTCTCTCATCACCTACTGAATATCCACCTCCTCCCAGGACTGTTTGGAGTGCTGTGGAGACCACAGCAGGGAGCCTTTCATATTTAGGCTACTGAATTGATTGGAGCTCAGATTATCAGTGACCAGAAGTAAATGCCAGTTGATGCAGCCAGGGGAGCTGCATGATCTGAGTTATGGGGCATCGGTACATTTCCTGGAGGAGATATGTCAGAACAACTTAGGAAGAAAGATCAGCCTAACTGCCCACCTTGTTGGGTTTCTCAGCAGGGAGCCCATGGACTGAAAGGACCCCAGAGATTGAACTGCCCTGTCACTTCTCATTATGTGCAGTAGCTGCACAGCACACAAGCACCTGCAGCTCCCATTTCAAGGTGCAAAGATAAAAAGCAAATGGAGTGCACTTTAATAACACCATAGAAATACAATATATTGAAAACATGACAGTCCCTGCTGCCCTCTTCTTTTTTCCTGGGCACCCAGGGAAAGTGGTAAGGGTGAGGCGAGGAACCAAAAGCAGAGGGGTTTTGACTTAGGCTCGCTGCTTCTTTTGGCTGATGGAAGACTGCAGCAGATTTCTAGGAGGCAGAAGATAGAGTGTGCATTTTCCATCTCTGAAGTTTCAGGCACATTTATTTTCATCACTGCATCGCATCTGCACCACTGCTTCTACACAAGCTGGCTGCTTGCGTACTGTACTTAAAACCATGCCTGTCTCCGTGTCAAGCAGGGCTTTTCACAGTCTGTCCTTTTATATCACACTGGGTCACCTAGATAGATAGGCTGAATATGAGAATCCCTATTTGCACGCAAAGAGACTTCTATGACAAATAGGATAATTCCACAAAGAGTTTCATTCTGTTCCAAGTCCTCTCATGTCTCTTACATTCTTGTCCTCAAATACCCTGCTTCTTCCCTCTTTCTGCTTTTTTTAATTCAAATTTAAACATCAATGTTTCTGATTCTCCCTTTCTTTATGCCATGGTTTCCTTGCTTTGCTCCCTACCTCCCTTCTCTTTCTCACCAGAGTCCTTCTTTAAGATGCCCTTCCTTAGACCTCTAGGTAGGCTTCTGTCTATTAGCCAAAAATCTGAGCCTCCAGGCTCAATCTCTTCCATAAACACTTGTATTGTATCTCTTGCTAGTCTAACCAAGCAATAAATTAGAGAAAGAGTCATTCAAGTAGCTTTTTGCCTTAAACCTTTCTGAGAAATTTTCAGCAGCTGTGGATGACTGTGTGAGTTCTGCTGCTACTGAACTGTTGAGGCACACAATGCAACCAGAATTGCGCATCATGCACAGATGAACTCATGGACTGTGATTTGAAAAAGGACCAAACACGCAGAGGGGATCCAACAAGCTACCTCGGAAATTATTGCAAATTCCATCCAGAAGTGGATATAAAGCATGGGAAGGAATAAGAATACCCTCCTTAGGGCAGAAGTGTGCCTTAATTACAGAATGCAAGAGACCACACGGTATGTTGATGGACTTAGAATAATCAGCATTAATATCCAGCTCTTGTATGCTGCTTTTTGTTAGATTTCAAAGTTCCTCACCAGTGGCACAAAAATGATGACGCTTGGCCAAAGCCAGCCAGTGACAGGACTACAAATGGAAACCAGCTGTCCCAGTGTACCAGGAGAGCATGCTAGTTTCTAGCCATAATTCCTCCCATAAAAGGAGTAAGAAATGAGTTCTGCTCCTTGCACCAACTCCATAGTGTAAATGAGCACAAGAGCTGATACGCATTCTTGCAGAGGTCCCCCTCATTAAAGAAAAAAATTCTTTTTTTTTGTAGATTTGGCAACTCTTCTCCCAGGCATGTATGGTAGAGGGTGCATGGCAGATCTGCTCAGGGCAAGTTCTGTGATTCGTGATCCTGCGGCAGCCTGCACCAGCAGCCGCTGCAGCCTGGGCACAACCAGAGAAGTCCAACCTGCACAGGGAACAAAGACAGCTGCTGCCTGCCTCTGACTTAGAGAAGCACCAACTCCTCTTCTTTGTCTCCTCTTTGTGAGCAGATGAGCAAACATGGTGCAGTGATTGAAAGGTGTTATTTCGTGATCTGCAATGTATTTTAACACCTTTTCAACGTGAGATGACCATGCAGGCTTTTTGCGCTCTTTCCATATCTATTTGATTGTGCTTTCAGAAGCTGTAAACAAGGACACAATAACAGTCTTCCGTCTGCACAGAGCCTGCTCTGCATTATTCATACATTTCCTTCCTGTTTCACACACTTATGTCAGTCCTCATTCAGGCAAAATTCATGTTAAATGATTCACGCTCTCTTTCTCTATATGTCTTTCTCTTTTTCTCTGTCTTTGAAATGGGAATGAGAGAAAAAAATGTAAAAAAAGAACCCGTGATTAGACTCCTCTCTCTTTTTCCTTTTTCCCTCCTCTGTCAGACCCTGATTCTCAACAAGACCTGTACCTTGTCTCTTGATTTCAGTGTGTGTAATGCGGAAGAAAATGAAGCAGAAGAGCCATCATTGTTAACAAGTCCCATCAGTATTGTCCTGTTATGCACCGATTAATCATAATTTCTTGAGATTATAAAAAGATACCCCCATCTGTGTATCCTTTTTGCCCCTAGTAGAGATCTGTACAATTTTCTTTTTCCCTTCTCTCCCTTTCCCATGGGACTTCTGCCCTGAGAAGATTCCCCACATATTCTAGGAGCATCATTGGAGTATTAGTGGCAATTGCTCCAGGGCTTTGCATTTGCTAGGTGTTGTGCCATTCTGTTTTGCCATTTTCATTACTTGATATTCGTAAGGGATTAATAGAAGGGCTAGCAAGAAGGCATGGCTTGCAGCGTTTGTGATACGAGGATGAATCCCAGCTTTGTGGTTTATCTTTTTTTGACATACATGATGCAGCTTAACGCACAGCTGCCTAACTGCGACTCTCCAACGTTGCATCAGAAGACCAAGGTGCTGCTGACAGGCTGAAGGAAGTGAACAAGGAGAAAGGCAGGCCTGACATGAGTCTCTGTGATCGCGGGGACCTGTCTTCACTGGTACATTGGCTGGCACAACAGGGAAGCTGTCAAAGCCCAAGATGATTTTTGATTACCATGCCAGCATCGAGGAATGTACTTCTCTATCTTAATGTTGCTAAAAGGTTGCAACCATTCCTCTCAGAGCAGAAAGCTCTTCTGTCACCCCTGCATTATGTCATGCTCTACCCACTGAAAGCGCTGCATCAGGGGCTGTGCTTTAAGTGCACTAAGAAACTGAAACTAGTGCAGAATGCAGATGACTGCCAGTTGAATAGGCTTTCTCACTGAGAACCACCAGTGCTTGCCAAGCTGCAGTGGGTGGCCATCGCTTTTCTTGGGGAATGTGAAATGCTCCTTTGGTTCGGAAGAGCCCTGAGTGAGACTTGTGTAACTGAGAGACACCCACCTCCCACTGAGACCTGCCATGCCAGCCTCGGCAGAGGGCTGCCACTCTGGGGACTGAAAGCTCCTGGCAGAGCAACCCCATGAAGAGAGTCCTAGCTTAGGGATTTGGTTTTCTCCTTCTGGTTCTGAAATAACATTTGTATTTCACATTTAATCTGTTGTGTTTTAGGCTGTGCTAAAAAAGCCACCTCCTTTACTGACTTCTGGAACAGGAGTGCTCCTGCTGGACCCATCAGTTCAGTCCAATTATTCTGTTGCCTTTTTTCTGAAATTGGCTCCTATCCGATGCTTATGGGGAAGATGAACACACTGCTGAAGACAGATGGGTTGAGTATGAGAATGCTTTTGGTAATAAAATTTTCAGTTACCAAAATTTGTTTTGTAGAGACTTTGTAATGTTGCTGAGAAATTATCCTTTGTAAGGATTTTCAGTATTTGTACTGAGATGTGTCCTTTTGCACAGAAAAAATCAGGGAATAAAGGAAGCAGAAAATTATTTTTTCTGATATCGATAGTAAATGTTCTTCCATCTTTCTCATATTTGTCCCGATAAGACACTTTTGAAACAGTTTGAACACTTCCATGTGGTCTTTATGGCTTAGACACTTGTAGGCACATCGTGGTGCTCTTCCCCATCAGCCAACTTTTCTAGCAGCATCAGCCAAAGGAAGCTGTCTGGTGCAGTGGAAGCAGCGTAGTTGTGAAACCGTGAAGCAAGACCCACCATGAGGAATGGGAATCATTTAATCCCTTCCCAACTCTGCCCTGTCCAGGCAAGTTCATCTTCAGAGCAATGATCATCCTGACTGCTGGGTAAGCTGACTTGGGCTTGCCCTTGCTGGACTTTATCAGTCTCGCTGCCCGTGACACACATTTCTGAGTGGCTTCTTGGCTCAGCCAAGGTGTGGGATCCACCTGCATGGAGTCAGACCAGTTTCACACTGGCCTCCAGCAAGGGCACAGCAATATCCTGGCTCTACCTTTCTGCAGTCCCTACATCCAGCTCTTTCTTTTGGGTGAGGGGGGAACAGTGACATCTGTAATGCTCCATCTTCTTTCCCTCTTTCCCTTTTTTGCATCTGAAAGCCCTCAGGGGACCCAAACCTACCTTCCATACCCAACAGTGGTTCTGGGGAAGGGAGGGAGGAGAGGGAAGGGCTGCAGCCTGATTTCCAGCAGGAACACACTGTTTGTCGGAGGGACTGTATCCAGGCAACCCACTTCCCCTGCCTGAGACAAGCACAAGCAGCTGGGACTTTGGAAAACCAAGAAGAAGCCACTGTAAAGCACAGCTACAGGGAGGGATGGCACAGGGAGGGAGCCATGTTATTTTGAGCAGGTTATTTATGCTTGGTATCAGTGTGGCACACAGGCAGGCTACAGTAACCAATGGATCAACCCAGCTACTCCTATCTAGCTCCTGCCAAGAGAAGGGAAACAAGAGCAGCTTCCTCATCCTCACGCAGAAAGGGAAGGGAGGGCTCACAAGGGAAAGGTTTGCTGTGCCTCTCAGGCAGCAGTTTCCCAGCTGAGGAAGGAGGAGGACAGTGCACAGTAACCCCTCCTGGAACACAGTGAGGACACATTCCCTATTGCTTGGAAAGCTGAAATCCTGCATGTGTGAGTGCCAAAACCACAGAGAGACAAGCACACACTGGAACATGAAGGCAGATACGGCAGGATCCCTCAGTCCCTGCACTCAGGTCCTCAGCAGCTGAACACCTCAGCTGTTATTACTTCATTTATTGCCTGAATGGTGGTTGCAGTGCTTTGTACCAATGCCAGGTGCAGGTGGGTTTTAGATACTGTGCTCCTGTTTTGACCATGTCTAGAATCGGTCCCATCTTAAGACCTGCCCAGAGCTTTCCCAGACAGAAGCCAGCATGGTCTGTGCGCCGCTGCCCCAAGCACAGGAGAAGCCACCTGCAGTGGCTGCCTTGGTTCTCTTCTTACACCTTAGAAATGCCTTCTTCCAAGTAACAGCACCCTCCTGTCACTGGAAGCTCCCACCCGTCCAGAAGGGAAGAGGTACAGCCTCTACGTGGAGTTGTGGGCCCACGGCAACTTGGTAAGAAAGCCCCAGATTTCTCAGGGTGGTAAAAAATGTTCTTGTTTTCTTGTTCTCTAAGCCACGCTCCAGCAGTGCGCGTTCCCCTTCACCTCACTTAGCTCCTTCTGTATACCACAACTCTTCTTATCCTTTCTCCTCATTCCTTTTTCTGCTCTTCCTTTGCCCTGCCCTCCTTCCTCCTCTGCCTCCTTCATATGTTCCCCTACTGCACTCGGCAAGCAGAGCTATGCAGGAGGGGCTCAGGCATTTCCTGATCCCCCCAGTGCCCCGCTCTGAGGACTTTCCCCTTTGACTGCCCTCTGGCTTTTTTCAGTGCCTTCTAACCCATTGCTGAGTGGCTCACAAAGTGTCATTGCTAGGAGGAGAGAAATAAGCTCCAGGGGGCTTGGGAAGAGCATTAAGGAGCTAAAAATAACTGTGGGTGAACTCTGAATGAGCCAGAGGCCCTGCTCCCCCCGGCCGCAGCCCCAGCTGGTGCGGGCGGCCAGAGGACAACGGGCCGCGGGGCCTCTGGCCTCAGCAGCCCCACTCCCGCCCCTCAGCTCCGCTGCTGCCAAGACTGGGATTGCCACACTGCTATAGAAAGAGGCAAACAAAACAAATGAAAAGGAATCTGCCCCAAAATAACCCCTCCGCCTCCTGGCACCACATCCGCCACAGAAAATTTTGTGAATCGGAGATGTCAGGCAGGAAAAGGCCTATTAGTTCCCATGGCTGTCCGCGCAGGGGGATGGGAGAGGGATAGTTTAGTGCCAGATTATCCCCTCCGGCCTCCTTCAGTCAAGTGTCTTCAGAGAGGAAATTCTCCTTAGCCCCAGTAGGCAGACGCAGCTCTCAGCAGCACAGCTCTGAGCAGAGAAGCAGGGACAGGGAGCAACACACGGATATGGCGGTGGTGCTCGCAAAGCACCGCAATGTCACGTCTGATGTTTGATAAGATCTAACTAAGAACACAGCAAGAAAGGCTCGATTGTTTTGATTGTCCTAACCCCTGACTTGTGAGTAGTGGTTTCACCAGCTTGTATTAGGGAACGCGGAGCAGAGGTAGGTGTTTCTAACACGGCTGGCGAAATGACAGCAGCATTACTAATTCCAACACCCATTATAAATAGCATTTTAAAAACCTGCATTTAAGTGTAAAGATTGCAGAGGCCAGCACTCCAAAATAAAGATGTGAGAAACGCATGTGCAGCACTACAGACTTTCACTCCCATTTCTCGCCCCAGGCCCTCGCTGCTCTGCTGTGCACTGTTGGGCGAATGAGGACAGCACCAGCCTTTCTTTCAGCCTGTGCTGGGCCAACTCAGATTTCAGCACCTATCTTCCCTCTCCACCCTTCCTACAGCCTAAGACTACAGACAGGGGATTAAGTGCCATCTGAAGACTTGATGTTTTTCCAGATGCATGTTCTATTAAAGACAAACAGCGATGTACAGCTTTCCAGTGGGTTTCACAGCTGTGATCTGACAGCTGAGAAATGTCTGCGTGCAGAAATAATGATTCTGATCTAGGTTCCGTAGGAGAGTCCTTCAGAGATTGCATGTGATTCTCCCAGCTTCACCAGTGTTCTTATGGTCCTTTTGCTGTCACTCAGCTGCTTCCCCATCCCTGCTGCTACCTTCTGCACCCTCTTTTTGCCTTTCCCTGCTATCCAGCTTCAGTATCTCTCCTGTTTCTAAAGCTTACAGACAGGAACCAAGGGACAGTAACCAGGTGGGGAGGATGGAAGCAACAGGGATGAGAGCACGATCACGGCTGCCGCTACACGCTGTGATTCATTTCAAGGTTCGGGGAGCTTTATTTCTGTATCTATTTATACTATGAAGAGAAAATAGATCAGAGGATAGCAGCTCTGCAGTGGGCAGTGAGAAGGGGGTGAGATCCTCACAATTTCTCTGTATTCCCATCCCCTTGACAGTAAAAGGGCTAGATGTGTCTGCAGAATTGGTTACTCTCAGTGTGCTGTCTGCCTGTCTGTTGAGCTGTGTGTAGTCATGGAGGAAAGCAGCCCTTGTGGGGAGTTCATACAAGCTGATGAGCCTGACCAGTGCTTGAAGCAAGGGCATTGCCGCTGTGTTCTCTGACCTTACCTAACAGCTCTGCTGATGCCTGTGCCCATCCACCACTATGCTATAAAAGTGTGGCACCCTGGACCAAACCCACGCAGGGACGAGGAGACACATAACCCATCTCTTCTGGCAGGGCTAGCTCATACAAAACACAGTGATAGGACACGATGGGCCAAAATCATTGCTAGGAGGACAGCTAGCTATTCTGATGAAGGATACAGAATCTCTCAGCAGAAAGCCTCAGGAACATTTCAGCTAACATCTGCCAAGAGTGCTCTCCTCTCTGGGAACAAAGGATTGACTGGATGATCTTTCAGTCCTACATTCCCATCCTATCATCACCCAAATTAAACTCAGGCATCAGTTTAAAATGTGATCCGCAGATGCTCTTACAAGATGCTTCCTGATTATTTTTTTTCTTGTACATAAAGGGAATCTTCTAGCCTTCAGAAAGTACTGTTCAACACAGCCAGGGAATTGCAGAGCTGAAGCCAAGTCTGTGAGCAAAACTCTACTCGGTAGCAACGTGATTTTAAACTCCCAGCACCTGAACCTGGAAGGCTGCCATTCTGCTGTAGTCCCAGAGCACAAACCAGTCCAGCCTTTGTCCACTGCAAACTCCATTAAGATACCACCCTTTCCTTTTTTTCCAAAAAAGCAACCTAAACTGTATCAATGAGCAGTCTGGTGTCCAGCAGGGAAGTGTGACTCATTCTTTCTTTGTCACAGTCACAAAAGCCACGACAAGACACGTTGCCTCTGATGGCAGGGGACAGGAGAGGGTGACCCTGAAGGTCATCCTATATAAGTCTTTCTTCAGCCCTGTGTCCTTTGCCCAGCAAAACAGAGAGGAACACTGTTTTCAGTGGTGAGAGAAAGGATCAAGAGACTTGAATTTGTCCCTAAATTGCCACAGACTGCGTACAGTTGAATTTATCTCTTCTATTACTTTACCAGTAATACACAGACAGTCAGATGTCTTGAACACAAGGAAGCCATAGGATTCTATGAACGATAATTGTTATCTCAGGAACAAAGTATACATTTCTAATTAACGGAAAGTATCATTCTTTGTTACCACCAGCCTTTGTAAAGTACCTTGACTGCTCTGGAAGAAGCATATGATCCACAGTTAGCAGTACACGTTATTAAATTAGTAATTCATCCTATTATTCTATATGCCAGCATACTGATAATGTGCCAGTCACTTTGGTTTCTGTGTGAGGAATGCACAGTATTGAACACTAATTAATGAAATCAAATCCTTTACACTACATACTTCTAATTAGAAATGCTACAGATGAGTTTGAAAATGATATTGTTAACAAAACAACATATGGCTTGCCTTGTTCACAAGATTTTAAAAGCTGTAGTTGGCGATATAGTTTGGGATCCCCAAGACAAAAGATGTTACATAAATTTCAATTCAAAAGTATTTCAACAGTTTCTCATGCCAACAAGAGCCCTAAGGCTTGCTGCGTACTTACCATAGTTGTTTATTTATTACTTTTACTATTTTTATTGTGACTGTTCTTGAAGTCAAATAAAACAACATAGTAATTATGATTAAAGACTCTTTGATATATTTCTGTTAAAAAGAGAAATGAATTCCAGTGACCACATCCCACTTTGGGCAGTTCATTTCTGATCCCTTCAATTTCCTCTCGTTTCAGCCAGATATAATCTCATTCCTCCTTTTGTTAAAAGATGGCACAAGTGCTGCCCTGTACCATTAAACATTTGCCATATTCAACACTAAGAATGACTAAATTTCAGCAATGGGATAAGCAGTTTCTGTATTTTGTCCATAAACACTCAGTATACTTCAAAATAAAATGCTTACCCAAAGACTTACTTTTCAAGCACGTGCACTTAGAGATCCTTATCCCTTCTCGTTCCACCTCTTTCTAGCCCAGATTCCCCACTCTAACCAGGCTGGGGAAGACTATGGAAACCAAAAGTGCCTTTAAGCACCCTTAACACTTCAGTAATTCTGAGGGTAAGGTCAGTTCAGCTGCTGAGCACTGTGCTAGTGCCAAAGCCCACCCAGGACAGGGCTGAGTGAGGAGATGGGACCTGCAGACCTGAGCCTGCATAGACCACAGGAAGAGAAACCATCCACCAAACGAAGACTGGGAAGCACAGCAGTGGGATGAAAGGACAGCAGTAGTAAGCACTGAGGATTTCTGGAGGCGTTTTTTAACTGCTGGTTAGAGAATCAGCTGTGACTTCAACAGCCGCATCTACCAAACTGGACTGAACCACCTCCAGCACAGAAAAAGCCTCAGGGAGGAGATGAAAAGTGTAATTAATTAATGCTTGTTAAAATGCTTTGAGACCCTCAGATGGAACACACCAGAGAAGTAGAAAGACTTAATTATTTTTATCATTGATATTAGGGGCGGGGTCACTGCTTCTTATTGAGATACTGTAGTCCTTTTATTCTTTTTTTGAGTTGGATCTGCTCTGCATGTGGCAACTGAGACCAAAGTACAGCTGGAGAAAAACGGTGAAATGATAATCTCAAGGATTTGGTTTGTAAAAACATAAAAACATCCTTTCAGGGACATATTTGCTCAACGCAGTCAGAAAACCTTATGTCAGACCTGTTGTTAAATAGGAGCCAGCCTATGGCACAAGCATACCTTAAAAACGGGCACAGGATTTGTCTCCTTCAATTGGAGTTCTTTTTCCTGTATTTCTCCTAACATTATTTTGCAGCAGGAAATGTAGCTCATTAGCTAAATGGCAGCAAAATATTCATAGTGACATTATCGGAGCTGACCCCCTGAATAAGCACAAGGAGAGTCTGGCTAGCTTAGCAGTAGAAAACAGACTCCAGATCCTTTCACCTCTGTGTCACCAGGTCCAGCCCAGTCTAGATTGATAGTTGCAAAAATGCCATTTGACAGCTTTTTGGCACTCTGGACAAAATGAACTGGGCAAGGGAAGGATGGAAAAATCTCAGCCTGAGTCCCACTGGGACAAGTATCAACACTACAAATGGCACTGCTTGCCAGCTCAGAAAAGAGGCCATTGCATTCCTCAGACACATGACTTCCAGGAGGGCAGGAGGCATAACGTTAGGCCTACATTAAAGAAACTTGCCCTGTCCTGCATTTACCTTTTAGACTCCAAAATTAACTTAATGCCTTCCATCAGAAAACTATCCACTTTAAAGAGCAGAGGAGAGACAGTGGTTATCAGCCAGACAGGGAGAGCATTATTTGCAGGCTGTTCCCTGAAAGCAGCTGCCTTTAGGAGCATGCCTCAGGACAGAAATGTGAATTAGTACTAGCAAATATCTGTCATAACTCAGCATTACTAAAATTCTTCTGTACCTTGCCACTGTATCCATCCTTATTTTGTTCTCTGCATGAGGCATAGCTTGTCTGAAATGAAACATGGCTAGGCAGAGGAAGCAGAACTCCCATAGTATCTTAGATACCCTTATCCTCACTATGACACCTGAGCACGACCTGGTCCTTGAGATATGTTTCCTTGTGATGTCCTGATGAGGCAAACCTTCCATTCTCTCAAATGCTGCAGTCACTCTGGATCTTGCTGCAGTTACATGTGTACCTCCCGTGAACAAGTCTGGGTGTTTTAAACAACTATGTTTGGCAGCACTGTACAAGAACCATGCAATTCTGGTACTCTGAATCAGGGGGAGAAAGCAGAGCAGTCAAAACTTTCCGTTCCCTCATAGTTTGGTGGCTGTGTAGTTGGGGATTCTGGCAACATGGTCATGAGGCTTATGTGAAGTATAATATTTCAAAGAACAAAATTGTCATTGGGTGTGTCATTTCTTCTTCTGTTTCCAATGGGAATGTAGGACCTGCTCAGAACAATGAGAAGCAGTATTTCTGGATACCTCTCACCCAGGTGGAATTGGTTCTATCAGCTAGATCCAAATCATAATGCTGAGAAAAGGTGAGCATTCCCATTAACCAGCTCCAAGAAAGCAAATAGTGGCATATCCTGGAAGCACACAGCCTTTCTCCTCCCATCACCTCCTGACATCAGAAAAAGCCACTACTGAGATCTGTTACTGAAAGACCACAAGTAAGTGTTGCATGAAGGATAACAAAAACTAGGGGCTTGAATTTGCACTGAAGCTTCCCTGAACTCTTATCACTTGTAATGAAGTGATAATCCACTTTCTGGCATTCACTAGCAAGAAAAGCGAGAGATGAACTCAGATGGTCTTTGTGCACAATTCCTTATGGCACCTGTATCTCACAAATGTCGTGGTAAAAGGGTTAGAAAGCCCTGCTTTTTTTCTGCAAGATGTAAGGCCACAGAAACAGCTGTTCCTTGGTACTTCAGCACTCTAAAGCCAAGCACTTCAGGTCTAATTGTCTCCTCCTTGCATCTGCAGTGCTGTGAGTCCTGGACTAACTGGATTTACTTCCTGTGGGGTGGCAAAAGGCACAGATCGAAGTTTTGAAGCCTGGACACAGCAGCAATGGCAGGCATAGCGCAGGGGTGTCCACCACCACCTTAACAGAGGAGCCAGAAGGAAGGCCCTGGTCCCATTCCTCAACAGGAGCACATGAGCTCCTTAGCAGCCATGTTCCTGACTGGCACATGTGCAGGCCTTCAGCAGAACCCACGCTGATGCAAACACCAGCCAGATCCTCCTATTGAGGAACAACTGAAGCAGTGAGGAAGAACTGAAGCACGGAGGAAGAGAAACCCAGATTCAAAAGCTATTTAGACACCTAATGATGCAGTGAGATGCCAGCTGGTATTTCCAGAAAGCACTGTTTAGGTAGCTAGGAGACCACCACAAGTCTGCTCTACATCTGCCTACAGCCAAGCAGAAAACCTGCAGGGTGGACGCAGACAGGCTGCCCAGGGAGCAGCAAGGGCCCTGTGTCAGCCACTTCGCCACTTCAGTCACTGCCTGCTTCTCACTGTCGGCAAACATGAGGCACTCTGAGGCTAACGGAGGAGGAATGTCCACTAACAAAGCAGGAGCGAACCATCTCAGGTTCCGCATAGCATTCGGGAGTGTGAATGGTTATGGCTCTGCTGGGCTCTGGCACAAAGACTTACTAACTGAGCATTACAGTTCTTAGAAAGAAGCCCAACAAACTGAGAAAATAAAACATTCTGACCTACTTTCATCTCCATTAACCTACTCCTTCCTTAAAAGCTTAAGCAGAGACATTCACATGTTGCTAGGCTCCGAGCAGCAGCTTTGCAGCCCTGGATTCCAGCTGCACCCAGCACAGCAGTGTGCGGTCGATACAAAGACAGCCTCTCCTCACCCTCTCAGACAGGAGCCCCGAGAACTGGAAGGCTGCTGCTGCTGCTCTCTGCTGAACTCAGCTTCTGTGAGGGCCTTCATACAGGCTGGCAGGTCCCCCTGTACCCGGTAGGAAGCCCACCAACTTCTGCTAGGTCAGAGCTGGGCCTTTCAGAGGCAAGGCACAGCTGGGATGTGTCTAAACCACACTGACCAGCCCATCAGAATGAGGGTGATGGTGTGGCAGAGTCAGATCTCCATGGAGAGAAAGATGCAGTGGATGAAGTGAGGCTAAAAAGCTGATGCACTTGACATCTCTTCCAGGGTCTCCTGCATGCTTTTAACTCACGTGCTGTCAGAGAGCACTGGTAACCTGGTGTGGAAGACTGGAAAGGCAAAAGAAGATTCACAGGATTTTAACAACAGAGTGTGTTTGTAGTTCCAGTGGAGCTGAATCCAGGAAATGTCATTGTTCACAGTGGGGGCTGTGATCCCTGCAGCCAGCATTGGAGGCAGTGACCTCTGCCAAGCAGTGACAGAATTCAGGTCTTAGGTTCAGCTTAATCCTGACCTGCAACTCCACCTTTTAGCCTCCAGCTTCCCAAATTGCTTTGACAAGACACTGAACTCCTGACCTGTAGAATCCCCTTTTATTCCAGTTCTGATCCCCCTCTGTCTCCTTCCATTGTTTCATCACTGAGCTCTGCCAAATCCACTCACTCTGGATCTGTGATACCTTTCTCATTCTAATGCTGAATATTAGTATTTGATATACCATTCTCAGCAGAAAAATCCTGTCTGCCCATTGCCGACACTGCCTGGTTTTACTGGCCCCACAGTTGAGTTAAACTACACCCTTCCTAATCTAAAGTGCCTCTGCTCCCGCAGCTCAGGGCTCACCCTTCCTCCAGCTGTGTTGACGTACCTCCCTCCTAAGAGGCTCTCAGCATACTCTATTCATAACAGCCACAGCCCAAAAAGATGCTGAAACAGGAAGCCAAATGACTGCTGCACGACCTTGGGAATGCAAATTCCATGTGTTTGCGAAGTCAAAGCAAGACATTTCCTTCCCCAGTCCCTCCTCCCTCCGCAGGCGTGCAAGCCACAGCTAATGGGAAAACACACAGGCACACACAAAGCTTTGTCAATACTAATTGCCAGGAGCTGAGGCCCAGTCATCCTGTTGACTAATTTGTCAGCAGCTGCTGACTCAGCAATCTAGGGGACAGCTTCTCTTAAGCGCTCAAGTGCATTGGAAGTAAATGGCTCTTATTGTTCTTTCCTTTCCTTCACTCTGGTGTCTATATTTGTGGACAATTCCTGCCCTAGGCTTGACCTTGGCTTCAGCAGTGACTGAAGGGCTTCAATCGCCAGCTCCGGTGGGCCTCATTAAATTCTAATGGAAGGAACAGGCTCGGCAGTGGTAGAAGGGGGGGGGAACAGGAGAGCTGGGCTGGAAGCAGCCTGTGCACGAGCAGGGCAGAGAGGAGAAGGCTGACTGAGTTACGTGTGTTGTGTGGAAGAGAGACGTGTGAGATCAACAGGCGGGCTCCGTCTGGAACAAACGTCCTGAACCCTGCCTGAAATATGCAGCACTTCCTCACTTAGAGCTGCCTCTGCCCTTTGCTTGAAGAGCAGATCTGAGTGTGTGAGCCCAGGCAGAAGTCCTCCAGCCAAAGGGAGAAAGCACTGCTGTGAGCTGCACAGGGAGGAGGCGCTGGGCGTGAGAGTACAAACACCTGCAGCCTGTCCTCATAGCCGCACGCGTGTCCCGCTGCGTGTGCTGCTGCGGGTACCCACCTGGTGATGCCAGGAGCTGGAGCCAAGAGAGAAATTATGGATGTCAGCTTTGAGGGCAATGAACCTACGTTTGCGGAAAGGTTGCCTTAAAAAAAGAGGCAGAGAGAGAAGAGACCCCAGCTAGAGTCCCCTGGAGCTCACAGTGTCCCAAATGGAGTAGCTCTGTGCTCCCGGTGCAGGTGGGACGGCACACATAACACACACACCTCCACTTCAGCACGCAGCTGCCAAAACTGCGTAACAGCTGTGTAAGCCCAGACAAATGTCTGCAGAGCACACACCTACACCGAGGGCAAACAGGTACCCCCACGCACTCATGTATCCATATGTGGGGCTTCTGGGCGTGCCGGCACTGTGCACCTGTATTGTCAACGTCCCCATCGGCGTGTCCAGCTCTGCAGCGTGCCTGGCTTAGTTTGTCCCTCCGTGAGCTGTTAGCAGCCCTCCGCACTGACCGAGCTGAGAGCAGCAGAGCCAGGTCCCTGCTAAGATGCCAGTGAACAGAGCAGGTTTCTGCCCTCGCTGCGAAGGGAGTGCTGCTGTGCACGTAATGCTTGTTGGCAGAATGGCACAGCCAGGGATTCTGTTGGAGTTTCGTCTGGAGCCGATTAAATAATTCATTATCAATAATATTGTGAATTTTGGCAGTATTTTTACTGAATAAATATTCGCAAATACATTTCCATTATTTAGCCAGCTTTGGCTCTGTACCATTCAATTTAATATGCGGCTCGATCAGACTTTGCTGCCAGGTAGGAAAACAAGCTGGATCGGTGAGACACGTGGATCCCAGCAAGCTGTAGCCAGTTCCCCCCTCACCAGGTGGCATTTATGAAATTGTGTCTTTGTGAGAAAGACCTTTGCTTTGCAGTGCTTTTTCTAACCAGCCTGGGAATCGTAAAGGTGCTTACTGACAGACTCAGGCATCTACAGTATGTACAGTTCCTGTCTGTGCATTTTGTTGTTTCGCAGCTCGTTCACAGAAAGAGTGCTTTTGCTCTTTTTAAATTGTTATTATTTTTAAGTTTGATCTGTATGTCCTGCTGTTTTGTATAAATGACTCTTCTTTTGGAGAGTATCGTGCATGCTACTAACATGAGTGGGTCCTCCAGAGACAGCAGGCATGTTTCTTTCAGGGTCACTGCTTGGAGAAAGCCCTAGAAAACTAACCTTCCCATCCTCTCCTGGTGACTTAAAGCCTTTCCATTCAGCTATGAAATGAAACTTTGCAGGATAATCCTGTGCTTTCTTCTAAACATCATCAGCATAAGCCTGCTCTGCTCCTGACTTGCAGGAGAATGGATAGCTGTTAGATTGTCAGAGAATCTGCTTTTATTCCAGGCTTTCTGAAGTTTACCTTCTCCATCTTTCTGTCCATCTCACTTTTGTTCTGAATCTCTCTTCTCCTGGGAATTTCTCAGCTCTGCTAGTGAGTCTGCATCTTTTTATAAGGCTCATAAAGAGCTCGTGGATTCCTGAGAGGTTCGGCAGTCCATAATGAATAACTCAAAAACTAATCATTGGGCCTCATAAAAATACTGAGAGGCTCTAATTTCTATTGAGGACAAATCATACAACTGTGGCCCTTCTAAGTCAAACTCATTTTGAAATAGGACGTTCCAACAAATCACTGGAAGACTTTTTCAAAGATAAAAACCTTCTCATTTTCCAGACTTCTCCTTTATTAAATGTCTTATCCAGTTCACTGCCATCTCTCTGTATCAGGCACGATACCAAACACTAAAAAATATCAGATAGAGAGGAAGATGAGAGTGATGATGCTGGAGTACGAACTGTCACAGAAAATTACTGTATAATGTTAAATTGGACTCATGGCTGTGGTCTCATAGAAGTGGATATTTATCACAGAGCGAGACAGACTCTTAATCTTGGCTCTACTCTATGTATGCATTGAGTCCAAGGACAGAGGACAGAGGTGGCCTTAAACTTCCTTTGGTGTCACCAGGCATGGGGTGCTGGGTTCTCTGCTATAAATTAAAGCTGCCCAGTGACTCACCAATGGGGTAAATTCTTGCTAGAGATGTTGTGAATAAGTCAGATACAGAGACACAAAAACAAAGCCCTTTACCTGTTTCCCTCTTTCTGGCAGATAAATGGGCATGCATAGCCTGACGGTATCACGGCATTTCTCTCTGTCCCAGTGAGATCCTCCAGCAGCCACTCTAGTGCCTAGGCTAGGAACCCACCACCATGGCACTGTGACTCTCACCTGCTCAACCAGCTTCAGAGAGCGAGAGCAGTGGGCTCCTTGGAGTGTACTGGAAATCAAGAGAGAGTAGATGAGGGGAGAAAAGGGGAGGGGAGCGGAGGGGACGAGAGGGCAGGGGAGGGCTGGGGCGGGCAGACTTCAGGGCTGGCCAAAAGTTAAAGCAGATTACTGAGGGCACTGTCCTAATGCTTACTGAACACTGACAGGCATGAGGCATCTCTCAGATATTCTAGAGAGACATCTCTCTAGAAAATCTGTTCCAGTTTCATCACCCTCACAGTAAAGAAGTTTTTCCTAATACCCAGTCTGAACCACTGTTGGCACAGCTTTGTGCCATGCCCATGAATCTTGTCATCAGTTACAAGGGCGACAAGACCAGCACCTCCCTCTCCATTTCACCTCAGGAAGTTGTTTTATTCCTACTACAAAATGCTTTCCAATTCTCTAAAGAAATGTTAGCTTTTGTTTCCTTTCCTGAGAACTGAGGATGTTTCTCTAAAGCATAAGAATCATGGAAAAGGAAAACCCCGATTCTTTTATTTTAACGTGGATATTTTCATTTTGTCGATGAAACAAAACAGCTTCATCAACCATCATCTCACATGGAAATTATGACTGATATCTAAAAGTTGGAGCCCAACAGAAAGAGATGAGGATACAACCCTTAAGTTCTGTAATCTCTCCTACTTTCTCCCTCTCTTTCTTCTTCTGTTTTGTTTTTTTTTTTTAAATTCTTTTTTGCTCTTAGTCCAGCATCTTTGTTGGACTCTTTAGCACCGAAGACATCCCTGTAAAAGCTGGCTAGTCTGGATCCAGGGCTCTGTGCCTCCCACTCAGCTTCTATTTTAGTTATTGCTCACATATCCCTCAATCTCTACACAGGATTAAGCACACAGATTCCCAGACAGTCCTGTCCAGTCAGTATAAAACTGCACCACTGCCTTCCCACCCCTTTTCTTCCACTTGAGTTTATCCTGAAACAGTTAAGCAGCGCATTGTTCCCTTCCCCTGGCTGAGGAACAAGGTCCTACCACTGCATAAAGAACTTTTCTGATGGAGGGAAAAAGAACCAGTGCAACTCCTGTGGATTTAGGAGATAAGAATGCAGATTCCCATCAAACAAAACAAGTGATGTCACTGGAAACTGCAAGGACACAGGCTTTCATACTCTTTTCTTCCTTGTCTTACCTGCTCTCTCTTTACCTTGGCTTGAACAGAGAGTCCCTCGTCCTCTCCTGCCACTTCCCAAAGGGGCCCAAATGAATCACTACAAGCCACTTCTCCTTTGGGTTACTGCCTCTGGCGGTGCAGCTCTGGGGAGAGCTGGGGTCAGTGTGCAGCTCCCACGTGGCCCCATGGAGGGAGGCAGCGCTGAAGCTGCACTGCAGTCCTGGATCGTCTCCTCTGTGCCATGGAGTGGCTACAGTTTGGGGGAACTCATTTGCCAGCGGTATCTAGGCACTGAAGCAACATTAAAGCACGGGGAATATGGCTCCTTAAAGCTCCTTTTTTCCCTCAGCTCAGCTTTCTCTGAGCGTGGCTTTTTCTTCTGGATGTTGCCCTCCTCTTGTCCTACCTACCCCTGCCCCCAACCCTCCTGCATCCTATTGGGACAGCCTCTCATTGCCTCGGGTCTGCCAACTGGGGTCACGGACACTAACCTCAGTGCCACAGGCTGGGCCTGTGTGGCGATGTTTGAGAAATTCATGGCTATGAACGCTTTGAGATACCACTTGGGGCTTGCTAGAAAAAAAGAGGAGATGCCCATTTGGATTGCTGCTCTCCTTCCCCAGCACACAGCTCTGGCTCAGGACCGCAGTGGCCTAAGACTCTAGTGCCCTTTAAGCAGGGAGTTGAGCAGAGCCTTCTCACGCATGTTATTTTTGCATCACAGTTGTTGCAGCTAGGCTCCCTAAATCCGCTGCAATCCAGAAAGAGGAGATTCCTCCTCTGCCTGCCCTGTCACCTCCTCTGTGACCCAGGCCTGACACTGAGCTGCAGCTTTGCTTTGCTCAGGGAATTACACACTAAGATGGTTCCTCCTTCCCCTCCCCCTATCTCCAGGCATAAAAACAGGCAAATGCTCAGGAGCTAATCCTGTGCAGAAACTTCATTAAATAGACACAACCGGTACTGGTGGCTTGTTTGTTTGGGGTTGCTTTTTTTTTTTTTTTTTTTTTGCATTTGCTATCTTTGGAAAGCTAATCCTCTGGAGTTCACCCAGCAATTTCAGTCACCTCCAAATAATACTTACGAATAATCTTAATAAATCCATCCCCTAAGCAGCAGCACTGCTGCCTAGCACTGAAACACACAGAACACCTCAGCAGCTCTGCTTCAGCTGACGCTCCTGCTTATCTCCATCATAAATGAAAATGCTCAGCACGTTCACAGAGCTCCCGGAACGGCTGCTCTGGGCAGTGACCAGGCACCAGCGGAGGGGAAAGAGTTCAGCAGGATGTGACTCGCAGGCTTCCTCGCTTCCTCTGCTCCCAAAGCAGTTGCTGAGCACTTCTCACAGGGCTGCTCATGTCTGGGGTAAGAGAGCCACATTAGATATGTGGACAGCCATAAACACAGAAAAACTCCTTGATTTCTTTTGTAAAAAAATACAGCTTATCATCCAAATATTGTTCCTAAGCAAAGCTGCAGAACCTGGGACACGTTCTCACATTTTTGGTGCCTGCTCTGGTGTTCCCTGAAAGAGATGGGGCACAGAGATTTTGCTCTCACCTGTTTAATTGACTTTTTATGTGAAGCTGGGACAAGTAACAAGAACAGACTCATCAAGTACCAAGCACCCTTGGTGCCTCCCAACCCAAGCCATTCTGTGATTCTCTGATTGTAAGATCGGACCATCAGTATGATGCATGTGTTTCTGTCCCAGAGCTGATGTTCAGCAGCCTAACTTAGCGTCCCCAGACACTACGCAGGGCTTTTGTTTTTAATGTTGCATTCCCCAGGCACTTACAGACCCCAAGGCATTACGTATGTGAGGAGATCAGTGTTGATCTCACACTGAACACGTTTCCTCCACTTTGCTCTTGAAGAACCTCAAATGGGAGGCAAGTTCTTACCAAATGAGTCTTCACACAGAGACTCCTTCAGTAAAGTCTCCATTTCCTTCAAAACAACTCAGTAAGAGGTGCTTAAGTATTATTAACCTCTGGCGTTACCGATGGGGAAATTAAGGAACAGTGTGAAGCGACGGGTTTAAAGCAGGTACACCAGTGGCAAATCAAGGACCAAGGTGGAAAAGGACTGAAGAATTCTTGCATGTAGATCCTCTGTCTGCACGGACAGAGCCCTTTGAAGTTCTTTAGCTTAATGATTTAATTACAGCTTATTATATGCTCTGAAATATCTGGATGACTGATATTATGCATATTACCTTCAGCTGGTCTCTATGCCTCGTGCAATGTGGCTGACACCACAGCAGCCTCCTTATGTGCCACCAGTGAAATGCAGTCCGTGCTGAGGCTGGCTCACATCGCCTGACTGCTTTCAGTGTTCTCTGTCTCTCAGGGGCTGAATGGTTGTGTATCAGAGCCAGCACAAAGTCAACTTAGCACACACACAAAAAAAAAAAGGAAAGGAAGAAAAACTTTCAGGAAAGATGCCAGGGTCTTGGTCTTGATTATACTAATTGGGAAGTAAGGCAGTTCCAAACAAACAGAAATTGATAGAAGTTTGTACTATTGCTGCTCTGTAATACTGGAACTGGCGCAGCCAGAGCTGGGCACAAAGAGAGAATCCTATTTCGAATACAAGCTCATCCTTACTTACTGCCATCTCTTCAGAGTCAAAGCAAGGTTAAGCCAAACACTAAGAGAATTAAGAGGTCTGCAGTTTTTATCCTACATTAACCATTTGGCCTCACCCCTTCAAGCACCCGATTAGAATTTTCCTGGCTAACCCTTCCACTGAGACCCCAGTGAGCCATAGGGGAGCTACTGATTTTGGGGGGTTTAGTTTTGTTCTGCTGCCCTGCCTTTGGCTCTCTGGGATTCCGAGTGCTAAAGACAGGGGCCAAATGAAGGGGGGAACGCTAAACCAAACCACCCACAGGAATTTGCAGTGCTGAGGTCTGCTGTGAGCTGAAGGAAAGGCAGAAAAGAATGAGAAGACTGTACAAGAAACAGCTATGAACAGGGGCTGAACGTATGTACAGGCAGGGTAGGTTCCACTTGAAACATTTGTTGTTTGAGCAAGAGATTTCAGTCTGATGGGGGAAAAGGTAGGGAAAAGACTGGCAGAGAAGACAGGGCAACATTGTAGACAAAAGAGAGGAAGAACAAGCTGTATCCTCATTTTCTCCATCATTCATACTTCTAAATACTGAAGCCTCTTGATGATCAAGATGTCCGCTCTCCTTACATTTTCTTTCCACTTAGCCTATCATAAAAGAAGATTAATCTGTGCACAGAAAGAAATGCAACCCATACATTTACAAGGAAGAAGACTGAGCAATGCAGACACAGACCGACAGATACGCTTGGAGAGACACAGACACATGAGTGCGCAGCCACGCAACTCGCACGGACGGGCAGAGGAATACCATGATGCACACGTGTGCAGCAGCCCCCGGCGCCGTGAGTCAAAGCAGCTCCCAGTGCCTCTGGCCAGCTTTCCCCTCACCCCACAGCAAGTGGCCTCTCCCCAGCTGAGACCTGAAGGCCACCCCTCGGCCCCCAGTGCCTAGGTCTAGCACGGCCCCTGCTCTGGGAACTTCTCCGCTGCCCCAGATCTCCATGAGCTCCCTGCAGTTGCAGGGCTGGGATCTGGCTAATCTCTTCAGTATATACGAGCTCCCCTTCCCCCAGCCCTTCTGATGTGTGCTGGTTACATGCAGGATGGAGGAACACAATGAGCTGTGCTGCAGACCTGCGTGCATGACTGTACATTCTCCCAACATGTGTTTTTCTCAGTGACAGTGCTGACACAGATCCTGAGTATCGGGTGGCTAAAGCTGCAGACAGTTTCCCATAAGTCTATTTCTGGTGCAATGCAAGTGCCTGAGCATCAGGCTGGATGTATATATAACTCCACATTTTAATCCAAAGAGGTCAGGAAAGAGGAGCATGAAAGCCCTTCTTGTGGCAGATGGGGATTTGTGGGGCTGCCCGAGCTGCCAGGCAGGCCGAGAGCCGAGGGCGGCTGACATCACTGCTCCCTCCTGTCCCAGGCTGCAGAGTGCTTCGTGGCTGTAACCCCTTCCTGCCTCCCCCACGCTGGGCAGCTCAGCCACACCCGTACCTCTGGCACTGTCCTGCTGCCCAGCGCATGCAGCCCTCAAAGAGAATGGCTTCCGGCTGCCTGGCTCTATTTCCTTCCAAAAGGAATAAATTGTATCGGCTCTGGCAGGAGAAGGTTAAAAGACATGGGAGTGTGTCACCTCAACTGTGGAAAAACACAAGCCCCAAACGAAAGCCTTGGCATTTCTCATGCAAATACACAGATAGGAGCGCACAAGGACACAAACCTTCTGCTATAAACACTCAAACGTAAGTAAATGTAGGAACTATATAAAATGTGACATTTAAATACTTCTCTTCCATTGCCTCAGGAAAGGGAAGGCTCCGGATCCTGTATCTGCAGGGCTCCCAGTGGTTTTCAGACCCTCAGGTGCTGCCTCAGCATCACCCCCAACCCATCAGCCACCACTCTGGTGTCACAGCACTGGCCCCAGGGCTGCAGCAGGTGGAGGAGTGGGAGTCAGCTGGGAGTTGCCCCAGGAGCAGGGAACAAAGCACAAGGCGTGGGGTTCAGCCAACATCCATAATATATCCCCAAAGAGCAGGGAGGTGCAAACATTGCTGCACTTCCACACATTGCTCCGCAGCTTTCAGGCTCTGTGACAGTGTATGTGCACAGCCCAGGCTGATGAAACAGCAATTTGGAGCGTTTGAATGGGCACCACCAATTCAGTAGCTCTTGGGAATCTTTGAAAGCTCCTTTCACGTGTTCATCAGCCCTTTCCTTCACCATTCTTCTCTGTGCTGGCATGGAAACAAGCCATGAAAGAAGAAGGATTTTGCAGGAAAACAATCTGATGCTGCATTTGCACTTTTCCACAGTCAGCAATCCCAAAATGATCTGGGCTAATTTTCTCTCACCTATTCTGGCAACATTAAAAAAAAAACCTGAAAAAAATACTTACTTGTTCACTGTTCAAATAACAGTGGGACTGACTCCCCATGCCCCCATAATGCCATAGAATCCCACAAAGAGCTCTGACCTCTCCTTCACTCCCCCCATTTCACCCAGGGATTACGGCAGTCTCAATGCAGGCTTGTCCATGCATGGGCTGTGATTCCCAACCGCTGCAAGATCTTTTATGAATGTAATTTCAGCCTTATCCCCATTTCCTGACTTTTCTGCATTCCTGTCAGACCTTTGATGTAAAAGCAGCTGACACAGTTAACTCTTTGGGGCAGAAACTTTGCCTGGAATTTTTCCCTGTCTGTAGATGACCCCAGAGCAATACCATATTATAAAAGAATTAATAATTTGATGGTTTGTATGTATGTGCGCACTGATCCGCAGTGGCGGGTATGAAGACGAAGACAGCAGTGTTTTGAAATACGTCTTTAGGATTTTTGTAACAAGATTCATGAAAATGGGAAATGAAACAGATCCTCAGTCTCACCTGCAGCTCCTCTGCAGCATCAGTGAGCCGCTACCTGAACTCAGGTCGCTGATTCCTTGCGCTCATCCTCCACAGCTCCATGCGGGAAGAAGGGCGCAGTCAGACCCTGTGTTGCCGCATGCCCTCCAGCAACACGTGCTGCACAGGGGGTGCCTCGCTCTGGCTCCCTGCGTTCCTCTGGGGTCTGCGCAGTCACAGGCAGGACAGAATCAGAGGAATAAGAAAGGAAATGGGAAGCCAATTCCTGCCATTTTCCTAAGCTGCAGCAAATGCAAATGTAGCTCATCTTGAACTCTGTTCCCATCTGTTTAATTTGTTGTAGAGTGGCATGTATATGTATCTACTGTGGCATTTATACTGTATCTATTGAATGAATCCAGAGTGTTTTGCAACATGCGCTTTGGTGTCACGGCTGTACGTGCATGGGTATTTCCACGTAGGACATATATGTGTGTGGAGCATGGTTGCGGTGTGAATAACAACAAAAGGCCCTGACGTTTCTGATGGTCCATGACAAAGGAGGGGCCCCGCAGTGCCCAGGAACACGGCTGTGCCCCGCAGACACTCCCAGGCAGGAGACCCCCAGCCACACGCCCCTGCCTGAGGCACGGCACCACATGGCCACTGCACACCCGCACCGGCTGCAGCCCACAGAGGGAACCACCACAGTGGCTCCTGGAGCCTCGATGCTGGGGTGGCAGAAGGGCCATCAGGAAATGCCAGGAGTGCCTTTGCTGCAAAACGGCACAAGACAGAAACAACAGTGCCAGCATTACATTCACTGAACAACTCGATCGGTTTCCATTATGTGGCACTGGGAAATCTGCGTAAACCTTAGGCATCCCCTGTCAGCTACACCAAAACCTCTGTGGTGGCTAGGAAATCAGAAACCTTCCTCTGAGAGCTCTAGTCTTATGAACAAAAAGTAATTTGACAAATACAGCTCCACAAACCTCGGTATGGAGTGCAGACCAGGGCAGCCGGATTCTGTTCCTTCCTTTATCTGCTTATAGCAGAGGAGTTTAACCCCTTCTCTGGTGCTGGGCCAGAGCCACTCCGCCCCACGGAGTCAGCAGCTCTGTGGCTTGGCCCCCTGCCGCCTTCCCTGTCCTACAGGCTCTGGGGCTCCAAGAGGAAACCCACCGCTCTACAGACCGGCTCTGCTCATGCCTGGGGCTTACGAGAGGCTTTGGGTAGCCTGCATTAATTTGTATGGCCGTGGGTTTAACTGTGTGAATATACATGGCTGAGAGTGAGGAGCAGCATGTTTTGCTCTGGCTGGAATCACCAGGGGGATTGTTGCCAGGAAGGGGTTAAGCGGAGTGCCCTTGCTGAGCTCCCCATCTCCCCGCATTCCAGGGTAAATGGTGTTTTGCAGAGCCTGTTACCTATGGCAACAGCAGAGTGGAATATTGCAGGCGAATCTACTGAATCACAGGATTTACAGCCCATATGTTTATTCTGCAGTGAAACACTTCCAGCTCTCGCTTCTGATGTGAGCTGGGAACCGCGAGAGGGCTTTGCAGAGCCATTTAAAAGGCAATGTGAGCTGGAAGCAAGACGTTTTTAATCAAAGGGCCGGTTCAAAAAAGAAAAACATAGCAAGATCAGAGGAGCCTTCAGAATGAGCTATATCATCACGAAGCGTACCCATGTTCCCTGCTGCCGCCATTAACAGCCTCCCCCGGCTCCTCGGCTTCCCAACAGCTCCCTGAGTTCTTCGTCTCAGACCTTAGCTCCTTGACGGCCATGCTGGGCAAACCGGGGGGGCTCCGACCACCTCAACACCCTAACAACCTGGAACCCACCGCCCCGCCACCCCACCTGCCTGCTCGCTAGGGTGGACGTGCTCCTGCCGTACACATCGCAGGCTGGATGCTTTTGATTACGGCACTAGACAAAACTGAATTGGATTTTTTTAAGTGATCACGATTACAGAGGGTGCGTTAAGTATGAGGCATATTCATGGCATCGTTTGAAAAACAAGACAGCAAACTTGCGTGTTCATATATAATTTTGAAATGCCGATGGCTTTGCTGAACTCGCTGCATCTCATCCCATCAGTTCTGAGAAAATAAGCGGTTCCAGGCCTGGCTAAACGGTGTGGGGAGCTCATCTGGGAATTCAGGAAGCTAACGGCACAAGCCAAGGAGCTGTGGTTGAATGCTTGAGCAAAGATTCATTCCACCTAGCTCTAACCCTCGGAAAGCTCAGAATCCGGTCTCTCTGTAGTCACCAGAGATAAATTCAATTGCTTGAAGACAATCCATCACATCTAAAAGAAATACCTGCCCGCACACTGGTGCAGTTCTGAAGCCAGTAATGTGATCCAGGTACAGGCTGAGGACAGCTCATGGTTAGCAGAGCAAACAGGCACATCAGGCTGAGTTCACGTGGAAGCGGCCAATTTATACTCTCCTCTCTAGAACTTCAAGCTCCCATACGTTGCTACTACTTTGCAAAGAAACTCGCAGTGTAGCTACATACTAATGGAGCTATCTCAGGGCTCCAGAGGATGAAGCTCTTGGAGCTGAATGAGATGCTGAACATGTTGAAGGAGTCTGCTGCTTAATTGTGAAAGCACAGAAGCAGGTCACTGCAGACTGTACTTGCTGTAACCTTGGAGGAATTTGCCTTGCTGATAAATATTTAACAGTCACGAAGGACAGCTCTGTGATGCCTTGTATGGGCACCTTTCAAGGGGCTCAAAACAGTACATGCCATTTTTCAGGGTTCCAAATGCGTATTTTTTCAGAAAGGGAAAGCAAAATGAAAATACAAACCAGCTGAATTACAGGGCTTCTGTGTGAACCCTCAGAATTCCAAAACGGGTACATCTGTTAAACTCAGATTTCTGTTCCATTTGGCTAAAGAGAAAACATTTACTTTTTCTCATTTTTTCCCCTTTCCCTCAATTTAGGAAAGAAAACAGAATCTGAGTTTATTGAGCCGGTGAAATTTATTTGGGAAATTGCTTTGAAGCCCTTGACTAAGATAAACAGTAGTTTGTAATATATGTAGCAAATGATCATGCAAATCATAGAGAACGAGAGAAAGGGGGAGAGTGGGAGGAAGAATTCATCCTTCAGGTGGAAAATGAATGGGTCTTCAAAATAGGAGCACAGGCAGGCGATCTGTCTGCCTATCTGTGCATTGCTTTTCAATGCACTCGTGCCCATAGTATATATACGCATCAAATACAAAATTCAAATTGGAATTCAATTTGCCTATCCATCATTCCCAGGTTCCACTTTCTGTTCGTTTGTGCAGGGTTTATGTGTAAGCCTTCGTTACAGCAAGATTTCTGAGAGGCTGCGGGTCTGCATTCTGCAGAGAGAACAGTCAGACTTTAGATGGTTTGGTCAGATGGGAGGGGGGAGGGAGCTTTCTTTTTCCCTACAAATAAGTCAAGGAAATTGCCCTCCTCCTGGCTGAGATTGTAAGGTTTTAGGAAGAGAAGAGGTTCTGCGAGCAGGAAGAATTTTGCGTGGTTGCAGAAGGGAGAATAAAAGCCATCTTTCGTACAAGCGTGTGTGCGCGCGTGTTAGTTTCTCATTCTCCACCATTTCCTGAAAACAGGGCTTGGGGAAAAAGCACACAGACACATAACATTTTTCCATTAGCAGAGCAAGCGGGGGAAGGTAATGGGCTGGGGGAGGGGGTGGTAATCAGAGATCTGCTTAGTCTTCATAGAAAGAAAAATGCTTGGGCGCCTGCTTTGCCATAAATTGCATCTGGTGGTTGGAGCTACAGCGGGTTATTAAAGTGACTGCATTAAAGTCATAATTCAGCAGGTCAGCAGCACGTTCTGCAGCCCCTCCTCCACCTCCAGCCCCATTTCCACAGGGCTGAGCCCCAGGCCCCCGCCAGGCCCCCACAGGCCCTGCCGCCACTTGCAGCCCCTCTCCCTTGAAGGAAAGCCAGAGCAGGAGAGCCGAAGGCTTGTGATGCTGGGATGGTTCACTGTGCTCAGCCATGGGGAGATGGTGTTGCCCACCCAGGCCTGGCGACAGGGACAGGAGAAGCCCCACTTCCCAGATGTAGGTTCCTCACACAGCATGAAGCTGCAGCCATAGCTTGCCTGCCCCAGTCCCCTGCTGCACAGGGGATAGGAATGGGACCTGCAGCCCATGGACCCCAGGATGGCCACTGGTAGGGGAGCTGCAAACCGAGGGCTCTGTGTGTGGGGCCGGGTCTGGTGTGAGATGGCAGCGCTACAGGGTCAGGGTGGCCCCCCGCCTTGGTCTGTTGTGGAAAGCTCCCTTCAGACATGATTGAACAGACTTGATTCTATAATTCTACGATTCTCTGAAAACATGTATTTTTTCCTGCAGATTATGTGTGCCAGAGACGCCCAGCTGGTTCTTCTGCTCTCCCCTAGCAGGACCGATGTGTCCTGCACCACCTGGGGCTGCAGCAGGACCAGGGGGGTCGGTGTGCCAGCGGGGCTCCAACAGTGCCAGGGCCCCACCAGCGTACACCCACGCTCAGTCACGTCAACGGAGCATAAGCAGAACGTGCACTGCCTTCTGGGTCAGAGCTTTCATTCCCATTGAGATGTTATTATAGGCTTGAGATCCGCAGAGAATTAAATCTGCTGCTTGTCTACAGAACAGATAATGGCAGGGCAGGCTTCCCACACCGCCGCCTCCTGCCAACGCGGCTCAGGCCTGACCTGGCGACCATTCATGGCTGGACAGAGGAGAGCTCATTCTCCGTATCCCATTCATAGTCCCTTGCCTTTGCAAACAAGGAGGGATTCAAAATCTGATTTGATTATTTCTTTCAGAAGAGAAACCAACCAACAAACCAAGCAGAAGCTGAGCTGTGATCCACTGACATAATTTCAAGTATGTTTCCTCTGTGGCAGCAGCTTGTGAGCGCTGCTGATCCAAGGAAAGCTTACAGTGAATAACACAAAACTGAAATGTGGCACATCCTGTACCGCAGAGCTTCTCCAAGCTGTGTGTGTGCTGCGTTCTGCACAGCCGCTTTGGAACAGAAATATTGTTGCCATTACAGCCTCGCTCACTAGCACTGCTAAAGCAGCACGGTTTTGCACCTACGGTGACCTAAGCATGCAAGGAGAGTAAGCTTGCAAGGGAGAGCTTGAGTAAAAGCTCTCTGTATTGTGCAAGAATTAAAAGCCAAGGGCAGAGATTGCCTCTGCCTGCAAACCTCGCCTCCAGAGCTCGCCTCTTGTTGTTTTTACTTCCGAGAACGCCACAGCTCAGACAAATGCCCGGCATTACAGCTGTAATTGCTGTATTTATTATTCCGGATACCACAGCAATGAGACAGACATTCTTGCGCGAGGTCTCCGACTTTCCCCCAAACGAGAGGATATTAGTCAAGCTCCCATCCCAAGGAACATCCAGCAGCCCGCGCTATTTCCACCGTCGCTTCCAGCAGCAAGGGGGCAGCGCGGAGCCTCGCTCGGCGCTCGGGCGGGCAGGGGCTGCCCCCGGGCTTCCGCCGCTCCCATACATCCTCCGCTGGGCACCGGCGGAGAAAGCCCTGTCCCCGGGGAGTCCGACGCAGCCGGCGCCCAAGAGAGAGCTCGGCGTCCGCAGCGCCCCTCGAGCAGCCGGGCAGCGCCCCCCCAACCCCCAGTCCGTCCCGTACACCTTTCTACAAAATCGTGCGGCGTGTGCCATCCCTCCCCAGCCGGCACTTCTGCTCTTACAGTCCAGCGAGGCTCCACGGGATTTCGATTGTCAGGTCAATCGCAGCTTTCACGTGTAAGAATTTATTTTGCAAATGTGCTGACTCCCATAATTCAAGTGAGCGTCTGTACAGAAAGCGCCACTTCAAGCCTGCAGGTGCGCCCGCACAGCCGGGTGAGGACCCACGAGTGTCACTTCAGTTCTGTGAATTCCCAGGAGGGAACATCCTTAGCAAACTCCCGCCCCTCCCCACAGGGCGCGGCTGCCCACCTGCCCCCAGCACGGTGACCCAGCGCTGGCGCTTGCCCCACGCCCTGCGCCAGCTGCCGCCCTGTGACACGGCCCGGCACTAGGGAAGCGCGGCGTGCCGCTGCAAAGGGATGTCGCTTGAAGGGGTGCCGCAAACGTGCTCGGGAAGCACGCTCATGAAACACAGCACGTGCCGATTCCCGCTGGTTAGGCAAAACCGGAGAGTAGCACCCGAGAAGAAATCCGAGGGCGGCTTCGCTGCTCGGGCTTCAGCCTGGCCAGCCCTGGAGCTGCTGCCTTCCCTTCCCCGCAGCGGGGTTCCTCATACATCACAGCAGCACCCGGAGCACAAGGAACCGTTTTTTCTCTCTTGCTAGCGTGGAAGCCGCACGGAAAGTCACAAGGCGGCACTGAGTCGGGACTCTGCGGCACAATACATTTTGGAGGCTGCCTGGTATTCTAGGCACATCCTTACGGCAGAACACCGCTCAGCTTCATAACCCAGCCACGAGAGAATCTGGAGCAGCTAAAAATACAGCGCACGCTTCTCAAAAGCTCGCACGCAGCACGCTGTGACCTCTACAGCCTCCTCTCCGGCACAGGCGGCGAGGGCGGGGACACGAGCCCCAGCCCCGGGGGCAAAGAGGAGAGCCGGCGCCCGGCCGCGGGCGCTGCACAAACGGAGGGGCAGAGCGGGCGGCGGGAGGGGAG